>NW_027115271.1:482456-494662 GCF_000696795.3 Halyomorpha halys | reverse complement strand
TATATATATATATATGTGTGTGTGTGTATTTGTATTTAAAAAAACGAGGAAATTAAATTAATTAAAATAGGTTCTTATCTTTTTCATAATGAAAATTAATTGACTCAGTACGGGATGTATTCACAGATTGACATTTTTTCTTTAATTATAAACTTACTATTTTTTAAATTAATATTTATCACTTTGCATTTACATTGGACATACCTTAGGTTATTGGATATTTTATGGAAATGGATCCTCAAATTTACAATAGTTCTAATTGCCTACTGAAGTTGAAATATGCCGTTCTACATAATTTCAGGAACAATAAAAAAAATAAAGGATATGTATAATACAAGTTACTTTATTAAAAAAAAAAATGCTGTTTATTTTTGCGACAAAATTTAATATTCACAAAACGTATTGATTAGAGAAAATAAGTCATATTAAATGTTTTTGATTTATTAGTTATATAATGTTCAAAACAATTAAATTAAATGAGGAGTATGTATAGGTAGCACTCTTATAACGTTTTTAAATTAGAAAGTCTCCTGGCCATCTTCTTTTCAGACGACTCAGAGGATTGAATATAAAAATCAAATTAAGTAAAAATATGAACGTACGTGTATTTGTTGACATTTTTTATGAATTAAGCTTGTAAAGTAAATATTTGCTGTGTGATTGCCCAGTTTAAACTTATTGTGGTTTAAACTAAATATAAATCAGGGTTTCTTTTTTTTATTACTATATATAATAAATTAAATAAAACTAATTATACTAGAAAATAAAAATTAACTACAAAGTACATTTTGGATCCTCGGCTAAACACGTTCGTAAAATAGGCCACTTAAGGCGTGCTTTTACCATTGTGATGTTAAAATAAGTGATGCATATTTAGTCGTAGAGCCTATGTATTTCACAATGAATGAAGATTTCTCATGAATTCATCTTTTTGAAATTACTTATGAATATCTTTTTCATAGATTATCATGACAGTTCAGTTAAGTCAATTTATCTCTAACTTTTTTATAAAGTCAGAGTTATATACTATAACTATAGTAAATGGGGCCAGGCTTTGAGTATCCTAATATTACAATATTTCTACTCATTCATTTTTTTTTTGGAAACTTTTAATTTTTAAGAGCTACGAAAGGACACGAAATAGAATTAACAAAAAAATATATAAGAAAAATTAACTGAATTTTCACAATATTTATTTTTTATACTGTTGTGATAGGAGGGTGATAATCGTGTTAAATTAATCTGTAACAAAAAAAAAATAATTTAATGTAAAAGTGAAAAAATAGGGTGATTTGACTGAAATCAATGACCTAGGCAGAATAGTTTTTAAATTGTTGGCTGTGAGGTGTAAATTTATATTTAAGATTGTTTTTGAGGATGGTCAGGTTGGCCGAAACGTCGGACATTTAAAGAAATAATAAAGAGTGTTTTGAGACTTAGCTTGAATAAAAATTATATTATTTAAACAATTTATAAGCTTTTTTTTTTACTACTGAATAATATTATTTTTTAATCAGTATCATAAACACTTTAAAATCTCTGGAGGATATTTTTTCTTATTAAATGTACAAACAATTGAACAAAAAGTGTATGTTATTGATAGATAATAATAATAGGAAAAATCATAATCTAAATTTCATTTTTAAAACTTTTATATTTTTTCCGGCCTGAAGGCGGAAATACATTACGTGTGTCCATATTTTTGTAATATTGCATTACCAATAAAAAAAAAATCTAATAATATTTTGTTAAAATCGGTGAAACCGTGAATAGTTTACTATTTATAATTGTAAAAAAAAAAAATTAAAATAAATATTATTATTTTTATTTTTATTAATTTTATTATAGAGAATAATAATAGGAAAAAATATGAACTCAAAATCATTTTTGAAACTTTTATATTTTTTCCGACCTGAATACAGAAACACCATGCCCAATATTTTTGCATTTTATATGAAGACAGAAAACAAAAATAATAAAACTGATAATATTTGGCTAAAATCAGTAAAACTGTGAATGTTTTCCCCTCGTTTATGTTTTTCAATATTCTACTATTTATAATTGTTGTATTAAGATGAATAAAATAAAAAATTAAAATTTTGTTTCAAAGCAGAAGAAGGAAATGGGATATCAATTAAAGAGTTGTCATTGTTATCTTTGTTTGAACTTGTATACTCTTGTGTAAGAGGTTGATATGAAGATTTCTATATGTTCAATGTTTTTATTCGAACAATGAGATAATTCGTACCACATTAGACCTTGGTTAAGTCTTAGACAGAGAACTCGTGACGAAAACATTTGGTGCAAGTATCACCCAACTTTCACTCTCTGAGATGCGATTAATTCTTGTGCATTCAGGATTACAATGCTTCCCCTTACTATATATGTTATATGTAGGCTAGTGAATGTAAAATGACTATTATCATATGAGTGTTAGAAAATGTTTTATTTTTCTGTCGCTATACAAATTCATACTTACAGTAACTACCCATTGGTAGCATTCTTATAACGTTTTTACAATAGAATGTCTCGTGACCATCTTCTTTTCAGATATCACGGAGGATTTCAGGAATGGAAGAGTAAGCAAGATTAGAAACTACTGGGTTTAGGTGGTTAGGGTATTTATAATGGAAAGATTGATATCTAGATCGGTTACATATGGAACATTCAGGTCTTTATGTATGATTTTATTTGTGACAAAGTAAGGAGCATTGAGGATTTTACGAAGGATTTTGGATTGTAAGGATTAGACGAGAGGAATTCGAAGGTTTAGTGGAGCCCCAAAGCTCAACCTCGTATGTCTAGATATGGCTTATTATACTCATGTAGATCAGTCTTTTGTAATGGATTGGAAGTTTAGACCGTTTCTCAGATAAATGATGTAATAGTCGAAATCGACGAGCAGTTTCCTGTCTTTCTGACGCCTCGGAGAATTATCAGAGATTTATAAGGATGAAAGATTAATGGGTTAGGAAGGTTAAGGAGTTTGGAATGAAAAGACGCATATCTGTTTTGGGCCAAATCTGCAACGAATGGGATGTCAAGGTCTTTGTGAATGGGTTTATTTGTAACGTAATAAGGAGTATCAAGGACTTTGAAAGCGGGAAGAATTTGATGGTTGGTAGAGCCCCAAAGCTCAACCTCGTATGTCTAGATATGACTTATTATACTCATGTAGATCAGTTTTTTGTAATGGATTGGAAGTTTAGACGGTTTGTCAGGTAAATGATGTAATAGTCGAAATCGACGAGCAGTTTCCTGTCTTTTCAGTCTTGTGTGGGGAATCCAAGTCAGTTGTTTGTCCAGATGTAGATGTATCCAAATAATCCACTATTTATCATTTGCGTCTCATAACGCTTCAGCCTCGTGATGAAAGTTTTCTTCTACAGTAAGCCGTAGTTCATCGTCACCAATTGGTGGTGGATGTCTTCTTCTGTGTTGGTTAACCAAATATGTGTCACAAACCAAAAAGTTTTGATATCACCGGCGACTGGTCCATTCGTTACAACTGCACTTCCCGATCACCGCGGTAATGTTGCAGCTTGAGCTTCCGATTGTCAGAGTTTAAACTAAATAAAAATACTCGAAATTTGCGTTACCATGGTCATATTTGACGGCATACTAAACAATGTGCAATCAATTGGAATTAAGAAAGGATTATGACAAAAAGAGAGAATTAATAACGGCTCATTATAATCTGTAAAGATAAATGTAGTAAATTACAAAAGGCGACTTATCCCACTTCGAAATTCTGAATTAATAAAAACGGACATTTTGTGTGAAATGACCCAATAAATACATTTCGAGACCAATATTGGATGGAATGGAATAAAAACGAAGTTTGTGTTTGTTGGAAGGCCCTTTTGATGCACAAAAGTGATATCCTTTCACACGGTTGCCTCTGTTTGGTAGTGGATTGGATAAAACACTCTAATCTGTTGCTAGATTGATATTAACTTCTCATCTTGATAAGGCAATATCTGATGCGCATGCCTGGACGTGCTTCATTAACCCAACAGCATGACTTTAACAGGTTACAGCTTAAAGTTAATTTATATCACAAATTGTATTTCAGTTAGGTTATTTCGTGTTATAACGTCATAAATATAAGTGCATATTTCCTGACAATATTCACTAAGAAAGAAGTTTATATTAGAAAAAAAAATCTTATTCCTAGTCGAGTTATATATTTCAGTAGAATATATACTAATACATATGATAAAATACATAGATTTATTTTGCGGAGGTATTTTTAGGTATTATTACATTCCTCGAAGAATGGTAAAACTAGAGAATACAAATTTATTCGAACAAATCTCCTTTACTCTTTGTCGAAAACCTATGACTTCTTGCCCTATAGTATCCCCCTACTTGTCGAACAAATCCTTAATTATGACGACATCTGGACCAACGACTAGCTTTGAATCCTCATACGAGACTAAAAATGGGGACACTACTCTTTGATTCCGAATATTAAAACAATGACTAGATAAATGGTCTAAACTTTCCATTAATTAAAAAATATTTACATGACGGTAATTGGGCCTATTCGGGCTCCACTAAACCATCAAAATCATCTCGTATCCAATCCTTACAATCTAAAACCTTTAGTAAAAACATCAATTCTTACTTTGTCTATAATAAAATCATCCATAAACACCTTAGTGTTCCATATGTAACCGATCTAGCCCGGACCAGATATCAATCCTTCCATTCAACCCATTTCTTTCTAACCTTGATTCCTCTTCTATACCTGCCAACGCTCCAGAAAAGAAGAGTGCCTCAAGACCTTCTAATGTAGAAATGTTATTAGAGTGCTACCAATGGTCAGTTACTCTACGAGCCTGTATCATACCATTATAATCCATTATCAAATTTACTTTACTTTTTATGTAAATGTCAATAAATAAAAAAATAGGTAATATTAATTATATTTTACGTCTATTCGTTAAAATGTTACTAGATTTTTTTTAAATTTATTTATTTAATGTAATTTACAACTGTACAAAATAATACAATAAGTCAATATGTTGTATGTTTCAAATACACTTGTAAATCTTGGGAAGGAACCACCCATGGTGGTACTTCAAACATTAATTTAAATTAGAAGGTCCCGTGGCCATCTTCTTTTCAGACGCATCGGAGGATTATCAGAGATTGTTAAGGATGAAAGATTAAGAATTAATGGGTTAGGATGGTTAAGGAGTTTGGAATGAAAAGAAGCATATCTGTTTTGGGCCAAATCTGCAACGAATGGGATGTTAAGGTCTTTGTGAATGAGGTTATTTGTAACGTAATAAGGAGAATCAAGGATTTTACGTAGGATTTTGGATTGTAAGGATTGGATGCGGGAGGAATTTGATGGTTTGGTAGAGTCCCAGAGCTCAATTCCATATGTCCAAATTGGTCTGATTATCGTAGTGTATACTAATTTTTTGTAGTGAATGGGAAGTTTAGAGCGTTTGTCAAGTAATGTAGCAATCGGAATATACGAGCTGTTTCTTGTCGTTTCAGTATTATGTGTGGATTCCAAGTAAGTCTCTTGTCAAGATGGAGTCCTAAGTATCGAATCTGTTCTACAGGCGTTCTAGATTTTTTAAAAACTGATTTGTAGTTTAGTCTGCTGTTCTACATTACCCAATGGTCTATTTGTTTCTGGGTTTATGTCAGGTTTTACTATCAACGTTTAAACAAGATACTACAGTGCTTTCTCCCTACAGACTGAACTACCTCGAAAGAAAACTATTACTGTGTATGGCTCATATAGCTTTGTAGCTGTAAGAATATCTTATCTCAACTTGACCCTTTAAATTAAAAAAAGACTGATTTAAATAAGTTTCTTATATCTCTTTCGTAGACGAGTCAATTTCGATTAGTATTTAGACGTAATTAATTAGTAATTAAAAATTGGGGCGAAATTACTGACTTTTTTTCTTCCAGCTTCTTGTACTATGAGGAGATTTTATAGGGTTGGGAGAATATACGTAATTTTTTTGTTTTATTTTATATATTGTTACGGTTGCCATGGTGAAATAAAGACACTGGCGATATCTGCGTAGACAAGGGGTGTTACGGTTGCCATGGTGAAATAAAAACACTGGCTAGATCTGTGTAGACAAGAGGTGTTACAGTTGTCATGGGAAAAACAAAACACGAGCGATATGTTTTAGACGAGTGGGTTTTGTTTTTTGTGAAGGCAACAGTTTTGATTTTGAAACACGTTACGATTGTTCCATGTGAAGTGGTAATAGTTTAAAGGTCCTCTGTCTTTACTGTTTGAACCGGAATATCACCATATGAGAAATGTTGTCATATATGTTTTGTTTTTCAAAATTATGGTGTTTTACTTCAATAGACGGTCGTTAACACTAGAAGTGGAGATATAGTGGAGTGCGTAGCAACGAATCTTCAGCACGTCCTGGATAGGAGAGTTGCGGCATTACATCATTAGAGATTACATCTCTATAATTCTGGAAGGGTGAGACGGTGACCGGAAAGGAAATATCAGAATACCTTATGTTCGGCCAAGAGTGCACCCAAGGACTACGTGGGGTTTAAACTAAATTTTATTTTGTTTTATTTTATATTCACTTTTATACTCTTCTGGATAATAATGTAAATATAGTTATTAAGGTAAAGCATTTAAGTTAAGGTTAAGTCTTTAATTCTTTTATTAATTGATAAGAATTATTTTTTCCCCCCTTTTTTCATTCTCTGTATATATATTTCTTATTATTATTAAACTTTTGTACATATAGTTCTGCTGTTCTTTCTTTGCTTTCAACTTATTAATTTACTTATGTTTTTTTTTTTGCTGTTGTTCACGGAATATTACAATAATTCAACAGGTGGGTAGGTAACACCCCAAGGTTTTCTGTTATCTACATGTAAAGGTATTCACCAGTGGTCATAATTCAATAATTGTTTATATAGTGGTATATTTTAGCTATATTGTGGGCATAATGCTTCGGGGTTTTCGTTATTTCCAAGAAAAAATAACGTGGCGCCTAAGGAGTAATTATTTATTGTTTTATCTTTTTTCCTTTTGCGATTATATTTTTTTTTTAATTATTTTCCTTTAAATCACCCCCTTCTCCGCTGAGCGTGGGCAATTATAAACGATAAACATATAACTAAGGATAAGTCAAAATTTGCGGTTATAATATCATTGTTATATTTACCTCTTTTCAACGGACAATTCTTTATAACGGTTAAAATATCCTTTCCTTGACACACCCTTGCTGTTATACAGAAAGTTTCTGTAATTATCGAATACGGAAGAGAGTGTGCCCTATCTACAGTTATAAAATGAAATATTGTTCTAACCCTTTTGAAGAAGGTAAGTTGTTTATAAACACTAATGTTGTTTGGACAGATTGGTCCCGGGGTCGGGCTGGAAGTTGAAGTTTAGATAGACTAGTTTGGAAGCAGCGGTCGTGGCAGTATATTCTCTTATCGCCCTTATCGTATACTTTCTAAATATACCGTCCTCTCGAAAGCTTAATATCGGAAAGCTTTCGTATTTAGCCCAATCCGAGAGCTCATTGCACAATATTGTTACACTGATAATTTGTTATTCACGAAATATTATTTATAATAAGCCATTTATTGATTCATTTCATATAAAATGTCAGGTTTAATTAATTCATAAATTCAAAGTTAGATTAGTGTACTTTTGCTATTTACTATGTCTGCTGATTATAACGAACCATTATTAATTATCTCTTGTTTTGATAATATTTACTATCATTATAATTGATTGCGCGTTGTGTATTTCATCAAATATGAAAATTCGCTATTTTCGGTTAATTTTTTTTATGAGCCTAAACTTGGACACTGGACAGCCCAAGCTGCAAGAAACATCATAGCGTTCTGGGATGGATGTTGACCATTTGCTGGTGGTTCGAAAAAATTTTGGCTTGTGGCAAATATTTGGATAACCAACCAAGAGATGAACTTAGGCTTACTTTGGATGGAAAACCCTCACCTAGCAGTTAAAGGATTTCCAGCGCAACTGAATACAAATGTATGGACAGTGCCTGGACAATTAATGGACCATTTGTAAAAACGGGGAATTTATGGGTACCTCATGAAGCTAATGATGAGTGGCAGCTTTTCTTGAAAGGCAACGACTTGACATGAAAAGTAGATTGTATATAACAGGCGTCGGTCAGGTCAGCGGTTATTTCGACGAAATACCCGGACACATACCAAAACCAAATTCGCATAATAAAAAAAAAAAAAAGATTGTCTTTTGTGTGATGGTCAAATGAAGGAATAATTCATTTCTCCTTTTTACTCAGAGGTGAAACCATCACATCAACATCGTACTGTAGTAATGTTGACAACGCATTATAAACTACGGACAGTGAAGAAACTAAACGAGACCTATCTCCTATAGAAAAGTAATAAATATTGAAAATATTTATTGCTTTTTTATATCTGTTTATTAGTTTATATATATATATTACTGTTTTTATCAATTATTTATAACTATTATATTTTATATATTTTACTTTTTTTTATTTGACATTGATTGATTATCTGTTTTTGAATGTATGCATATTGTTATATCATTCTAAGAAATTGTTTTTTTTTATGTTTTTAAGTAATGTGCGAAAATACTAGAATAGAATATTAGGTGTGTATATTATTATTTTATTTAAAGTTTTTATTATTTATATTTAATACTTAAATTTTGCTTTGTGTTTATTAAAGAGAAGGGGGTGGGGCTTAGAAGATTGTGTTGGGCGAAGGGAAAGAATATAATTAGATATATAGATAAATAATTGGAAAAACATTGAGGAATAACAAGGAAAAAAGGATAAAAAATAAATAAAGATTAAAATTAAAAAAAATAACACAACAAAATCATGTATTACTATAATATATTATTAATTTACTATTTTCTATGAATATAAATTATAAGAATTTTTTTAAAAATTTATTTATTGATATTTACAACTGTACATAAATACATCAAGTAAATTTGAGGAAATCATAATGGTATGGTACAAGCATGTAAAGAAGCTACCCTTGGTAGCACTTTAAAAACATTTTTACAATAGGTCTCGAGGCCATCTTCCAAGACGTCTTGGAGGATTATCCGGAATAAAAGAGGTAGCAAGATTAGAAACTAATGGGTTTGAGTGGTTAGGGAGTTTGTAATGGAAGGATTGATATCTGGTTCGGGCTTGATAATTATAAGAATTTTAAAAAAATTCATAAAATTAATAATAATATTTTCTTTATAATAAATTAATATTTTCAAAAAATTAATACGACTAGGTATTAATGCGATGTGCATTTAGCAATCCAATATAGTTGGGTAGCTCAATTTTTTTGTTAATAATCTCTCTCTCTCTCTCTCTCTCTCTCTCTCTCTCTCTCTCTCTCCCTCTCTCCCCCTCTCCCTCTCTCCCTCTCTCCCTCCCCCTTATTTATTTTATCATTATTATTTTTTTTTATAGCGATTCCTGGATTGTACGTAAAACCTCATATTTTGAAGGGGATTTATTATTATATCCACAGTCGATTAGGAAGATTCATCATCGAAAATAATTTACTAAAAAGTTATCGATGCTTTAAGTATTATATAATGGTACAAATGCCTTGAAAACTATTAGGTTAACTAACTTAATTCTTGGTTTCAGTTTAACTATTGAGAGATAGATAGAAGCGTTGCGGTGATGGGTGGAAGTTAGGCGGAGGAAGGCAGACAGAGATAAGCTTAGTCGGGGCAGGTGAGGCTCTAATCCCGACTAACTTTTGCTCCGATTTAGCCCCTAGAATATTAATTCGCTAAATTAGCCGCTCTGTCATACGTTTCCAAACTCGATCTCTTGGGAATATCTTGGGGAGGCTTATGGAGTATATTCAGATCACTTGAGGCTGAGGAAATTAGCTCATCGAGTAGGTTATATTATGGCAAATCACTGTCTCAGGTCAATTAAATTAATAATATTTTCAAATATCAAACAGGGAACAGGAAGATTCAATGGCTTGAACAAATGCTGGGTAAACAAAAGAAGCAACAAAAGTCGGTATCTACATTCTTTTTTTTTTTTGTTACTTTTGTCGGCTATTATATCTGATTTAATATATATTACCAAGTTAAGTTGTTGATGATAAAAATTCATATAAATGGTACTACATAACCTATAAATCTAACATTCGTTCCAGATTTTTGATCAAATGTACTTGTAAATTTAATTACTTAAATACTTGAAGTCTTTATAAACTTATATTTGTGCGGAGTTAAATAAAAAATAAACTGTTAAAGTTAGTTGACAAGTTTGAAACCAAAGTATTTAAACCGAATCAATATTATTTTAAAACATACAATCTTAGAATGGAGGTTATTATAGTATTAGTACAAGAGCCCAAGAGGAGAAAAAAGGCAGTTATCTCACCCCAATTTTTAATTACTTTAATCAAAACTATGTATAATTAATAGTCAAAATTTATGAGTCTGCCAAGTATAGGTAAGTGGAATAAAAAATGGCGGCTGTTTCAAAGCGATAAAAAAAACTAATTTTTCATTCGGAGCTCTATATCATAAAAAGTAGGAACAACACAAGAAAACCTAAGAGAATGTCATTTAAAGAAGAGTAAATTTGCTAAAATATGAGCCCTAATAGAGTTATTTACGTTAAACAGTTTTCGATATATAGCTTTTTAAAAAGCAACATTTCATAAAAATGTATGGGACGTACTGAAAGATCAGTAGTTAGTGAATTTATTTTGAAAAATTTATATCTCAAAAGCCATTTGACGTACAGATGTCTATTAGCACTCAACTTAAAGCTAGTTTAATGAGCTATAAAGTAGTTTATGATGTTTATGCTAAAATACATTGATTTATAGTTGTTCGGACAAATTTTCTATTGCCAAATTCATATTCATATGTGAATATCAATTAAACTACTACCCCTACGAAGATAAGTGTCATAAACTACTTTTTATCAAGTTAAATTTCCTTTATTTTGAGTGTTGGCAGACATATATGCGTCTTATGTGTCTAGAGATATTTTTTTCAAAAATCTAACATTTTATACAAAGAACTAGAAATTAACATTTTGTGAATTTATTTTGTCAAATATCATAAAAACTACTACTCCTACAAAGATAAACATAATTAACTATTTAGTAGTAAATTTAACTAGCTTTAATTTGAGCGCTGGCAGACATCTGTATGTCAAATGGTTTCTGAAATGAAGTTTTTCATAAATCAAACTTATTGTCCGAACAACTAAAAATCAATTTAGCAAATATCATGAAAACTAATATTCGTATGTAGGTAAAGGTCATAAACTTCTTCATAGTCCATTAAACTAGCTTTAATTTGAGTGGTAATTGACATCTGTATGTCACATAGTTCCTCAGATATAGAATTCTCAAAATAAATTAACTAACTACTAATCTTTCAGTAGATTTTTAAGAAATTTTGCTTTTTAAAAAGCTATATCTCGAGAACTATTGTAAATAGCTCTTTTAGGGCTAATATTTCAGCTATAGAGCTCCGAATGAAAAATTAGTGTTTTTTTAAGGGTTATAAACAGCCGCCATTTTTTATTCCCTCTCTCTATACTTGGCAGACTCATCAATTTTGACTAGTAATTATACCTAGTTTTCATTAAAGTAATAAAAAATTGGGGTGAGATAACAGACTTTTTTTCTTCACGGCTTTTCTTTTATAAGAGAGTCAGTAATAAAATCTACTTGGATGGAGGCAGGTTTAAATCTCTTTTCAGAGTAAACTACTTTCAAGTCGAAGCTATTCTACTAAATCAAAGATAATCCTGTGGTTTTATCTTCCTATTTTTTTTTATTTATTACTTTACTAGGATTTTAGTGTTATTTAGAACTACAAGACATGCGTCTTATGGTACCTGAGATATAGATTTCCCACAATAATTTCACTTACTGTCGATTTTTCTGTATATATTTCATGAAATGTTATTTTTAAAAAACTGCATCTCGGAAACTATTGAACATAAAATAGTTCATCTACGGCTCATATTTTAGATAATGTACTCTACTTCAAATGATGTTCTATTTGGTTTTTGTTTTGTTGATAGTTTTAAATATATTGAGCTCCAAATGAAAAATAATTTTTTTAACATTTTGAAACAGCCCCCATTTTGTATTGCCACTAACTTGGGATTCTGGTCAATTTAGACTAGTAATTGTAAATAGTTTTCATT
>NW_027115271.1:479640-481716 GCF_000696795.3 Halyomorpha halys | reverse complement strand
TGGTTAGGGAGTTTATTATGGAAGGAATAATATCGGGTTCGGGCTAGATCGGTTACATAAGGAACATTTAGGTCTTTGTGGATGGTTTTATTAGTAACAAAATAAGGAGCATTGAGGATTTTTGAGTAATATATAAAAAATAAAATCTATACAACATTGCATCTCAACCATCGTTTTTTAGGCACTTATAAAATATTTTCTTACTTCAATAATGATATTCGATCAGCCTCTAGAAAGATGCTTTTTTTATTATTTAATTTTTATTTCCAGACTTACGATGTGTAATACCCTGAGCAAGGATATTTATTTTATTTTCAATACAAATTTTTCACATTCCACAAAAATTACAATTCCTGATAAATTTTGACTTGTATTTATACGTAGTATTCATTAAAGTATTAAAAAATTGGGGTGAAATAACTGACTTTTTTCCCTTAGAGCTTTTGCACTGTACTATACGGCTCAAATATTGAAGGGGTATTATTTTTCTATTACTAAGATTCATTATAAGAAATTTCAACAAGATAATTTATTGTATACTTCTTATTTACCGGCAATGTTTGATCCTCTACTAGGATTAACATTCATGTAAGGATCTCCTGTTCGTGAAAACTATCGATACTACATTACATTCTCGATGATCGTTAGAATAGTATCGCTACCTTGTACCATACCCTCCAGACTACCATAGCTCCCCGGATGGACTAGCTGAACAGAAGAGAAGCAGGAGGATCCTTGGGGACATGCGATGGAGGAACTAATAACAAAGAGACTGGCGTGCTATCCTCGCGTGCACCGCTTTATTAAAAAATTCATACCCTCCTGTAGCTATTAATTTACCACCGGAGCGCCCCCCCTTTCGGACCCAACCGCCGCCCCCTGTAACTTAAGCACCTTCGTCAATATTTAACCTGCAGAATTTTGTTTTTGCATCAAATATTCAATTCGTCGGCGATTGTTAATTATTAATGGACTTTATTTTCTGTTCTCTCTTTTTCTCTCTTTGACCTCAGAATAGAACTAACTTTACACCCTGATCTATTATTATGTACAATATATTTTATATTAAATAATACAACGAGTTAAATTAGTAACAAAGTATTTTTTCTAAAAAAACCATAATAATCTAACCAATATGCTCTCACCAAATATATATATATATATATATATATAACATAATTAACTATTTAGTAGTAAATTTAACTAGCTTTAATTTGAGTGGTAATTGACATCTGTATGTCACATAGTTCCTCAGATATAGAATTCTCAAAATAAATTAACTAACTACTAATCTTTCAGTAGATTTTTAAGAAATTTTGCTTTTTAAAAAGCTATATCTCGAGAACTATTGTAAATAGCTCTTTTAGGGCTAATATTTCAGCTATAGAGCTCCGAATGAAAAATTAGTGTTTTTTTAAGGGTTATAAACAGCCGCCATTTTTTATTCCCTCTCTCTATACTTGGCAGACTCATCAATTTTGACTAGTAATTATACCTAGTTTTCATTAAAGTAATAAAAAATTGGGGTGAGATAACAGACTTTTTTTCTTCACGGCTTTTCTTTTATAAGAGAGTCAGTAATAAAATCTACTTGGATGGAGGCAGGTTTAAATCTCTTTTCAGAGTAAACTACTTTCAAGTCGAAGCTATTCTACTAAATCAAAGATAATCCTGTGGTTTTATCTTCCTATTTTTTTTTATTTATTACTTTACTAGGATTTTAGTGTTATTTAGAACTACAAGACATGCGTCTTATGGTACCTGAGATATAGATTTCCCACAATAATTTCACTTACTGTCGATTTTTCTGTATATATTTCATGAAATGTTATTTTTAAAAAACTGCATCTCGGAAACTATTGAACATAAAATAGTTCATCTACGGCTCATATTTTAGATAATGTACTCTACTTCAAATGATGTTCTATTTGGTTTTTGTTTTGTTGATAGTTTTAAATATATTGAGCTCCAAATGAAAAATAATTTTTTTAACATTTTGAAACAGCCCCCATTTTGTATTGCCACTAACTTGGGATTCTGGTCAATTTAGACTAGTAATTGTAAATAGTTTTCATT
>NW_027115271.1:476875-479590 GCF_000696795.3 Halyomorpha halys | reverse complement strand
TTTAGGCACCATAGATAAATAAAGTATTTCTCTCTCTCTCTCTCTCTCTCTCTCTCTCTCTCTCTATATATATATATATATATATATATATATATTTTGTTTTAATAATTTATTTATTGATATTTACAACTGTATATATGTTATTACAATTATATATAACTAGTAAATTTTTTATTAGATATAAAAAGACATGATACAAACTTGTGGAGAATCTGCCAATTGATAGACCTCCAATAACGTTAATAGAGAAGATCTCGGCGCCGTCTTAAGGGGTTTACAAGGTACTGAAGGAGAAAACAGGTTAGAAACAAGTGGGCTCAAGTGGTTGGGAAGTTTATCATGGAAGGATTGCTATCTGGTTCTGGCCAAATCGGCAATATATGACACATTGAAGTCCTGATGGATGGTTTGATTTGTGACAAAGCAAGGAATATTAAGGATTGTAGATTGTAAGGTTTGGATACAAGAGGAATTTGATGGTTAGAAGAGCCCCAAAGCTCAACCATGTATTTCCAGATAGGACAGTCATGTAAATCAATCTTTTATAATAGATTAGAAGTTAAATCGTTTGTTTAGTAAATGTCTTAATAGTCAAAACATATATTTAAATTTTATACAACTTAAGTAAAATATCCGGAAAAAAACAGCTTTAAGTGAAATATAAAAGAAATGATCCCCATAGAAAAATATAAGAATCGGACTAACAACAAAAATCAGATATACAAAATTTAAATTCATGTCTTTTTTTTGTTTTTTTCGGCCAAGACTCCCGTTGGAGTCCTATACTGCCTAACCATGGTTGGGGGTCAAAGTTCTTCATTTTGTGGGACCGCCACTCAATGAAAAAGTCAACGTCCCTGGCCGGATTCGAACCGGCACCGCCAAAAGACATCAAATTGGTATGACATTGTTTAAATTATCATTATTGACCTATAGTGATTTTTATAATTAGTGAACAAACATTTTCACTGATATTTAAATAAAAAAAATTATCTGCCCAGATTAATACGTGTTAGTGTGAATTTTAAGATTTAACTATCACTTTTCTTTCTCTTTATGTTTAAAAATAATTGATAATAAGATTTAAGTCTATAAAAATAACATAAATAAAATAACACGTCTTAGAAGTTCTTACTAGTTGATAAAAAAATACTAAATAGTTGATACTATTTTTGTTTGTCCTTATTGACCAGACCAGCGGTTATTAAGGACCAAAAAAAAATCCCATGATAATCTCCTTGTTATTTGCAAGAAAATATTTTTTAATCCATCTTTAGAACAATAAAAATGATGCTTAAACTATGATGCTTAATAAGTTTATGTTACAATAATGTTAATCTCTCTTCAAAATTAATATTATTGTAGATAATGCTTTGTTCAAAGGATTAAATGATCATTCATAATGGGTTTATGCTGATATGATTTAATATCTCTTTCGTAGTTTATTTTACAATAAGATCCGCTACCTTGGAATACATCTGAACAAATGACTAACTTGGAATCTTCACACAAGACTAAAAGAAAGGAAATTGCACGTCAATTCCGACTGCAAAACAAACGGAATAAAATTCCAATCCATTTCAAAAGCCTGATCTACATGACTGCTTATCTGGACATATGGAGTTGAGCTTTTATGCTTCTCTGAACCTTCGAATTCCTCTCGTATCCAATCCTTTCAATCCAAAATCCTTCGTAAAATCCTCAATGCTCCTTACATAATCACAAATAAAATCATCCATAAAGACCTTAATGTTCCATCTGTAACCTATCAAGCCCAAACCAGATATCAATCCTTGCTTCCTCTTCCATTCTTGCCAACACACCCATTATCAATCAGAATCACACCATCATCAACTTACATAAAATTTTGTAGATGTCTTTTTGTGCAAATACAGTTGTAAATTTCAATAAATAAACTAAAAAAAAATTAAAGAATAATTTGTGGCTTTGTCGTTCATGTTTGAACCATATACTGCTTTTAAAACGCTTACTGTTCGTGTAGTATGCCCCTTATCTGTAATGACACCCTCTTTGAGTCTCGGTGTAATTTCCGATCGAGCCTATTGGCCGTAAGAGTAGGTCCACTTAGCTACGCCGTATCTGATTGGAGGACCGACAGTTAACTGTTCACCCATTGGTCAATGGACTCGGCTTCCTCTGCTCGCATGGGATCTGACCATTTCAATACGGAGTGAGGTGCGATTATGTAATTCGCGTAGGCCATCGCCATTGGCGTTAATAAAGCTCCGAGATGGCGCTCGAACGCTATATGTTGGCGATCGGAGTCCTGATATCTTGGTAATATTGAGCCAGAAAGCTGAACTAGCTCTGAGGTTGAGTGTGGGTCAGCATGCAGTCGTTAAAGCCACATTTAGTAGAGTACATTGTTTCTCCATTGTTCTTGTGAGAATTATTATTTTGCCCATCTAGATATGAGCCGTTGAATACAAAAGTCACATCTAAAAAAGTGGTGAGAGTGTTTTTTTTTTATAAGATATAAGGCAATCCTAAGCAATGTAACACCATTTTATCATCATATTAAACCATCAGTTAGCCTTCTAATAGTGACTGAGCTTTGATCTTGGGAAAATTCCTAATATCCTAAAATGTATCAACTGATAGAATATCAATAGTTAATATTAATATGTATATATTTATAATGAAATTGAAAAAAAATATTTGATTACTGAAAGCGACATTAATTGATGTAATAAA
>NW_027115271.1:474695-476160 GCF_000696795.3 Halyomorpha halys | reverse complement strand
TACATATATATACACACACACACTCACTACTTATAGTACACGGAGTACTACTTCATGCCTTCTGTAGCTTTGGATTGATGTCTTGTTGTGTTGTAGCATCCATACCACCTGCCATTTATTTAATAGTTGTATTGTGGTTGACTAAAAAAAAAAAATTCTCGTTATTACTAAATTTAATGTAATGTTATAAAGCACATTACGTTAGTAGCTTTTTATTACCCAGTCCATTTTATCTTTTGTGTATCGTTTTTGTAACAGAGCACTAGAGTTTGTTTTTGTTATATAATTGTATCTTTAATTTAATGAAATTTGAATAAGACAGTCTTTCACAAATAGATATATATGTTATATATTTATACTATAGCTTTTTTTTTTATCCCAATTTAAGTTTTAGAAAGATATGCGAGGCACTATGTAGAAAGAAGTGTTTAAAAGTATTCTTCCAAGTAAAATTTCCTTTATACTTTTCCCTTAAATTTCACGTAGAAGACTTCATTAAATATTTATAAATATATTTTTATTGGTCCGACTAATTGACTAATTTTTCTAGTTTTTATTGAAAGTAATATAAATAGGAAATTTATTTTTAATAAAATGAAACACGTAAAGTGAGGATCCAAATTAAAAACATTAGTCACCTGAAACCACTGGTAAATACTGTTCCATGAATATATGTTACTTTTCCTTTCTTTTTTTTTAAACTGAAATTTGTCAATTTTAAAGTATAAATTAAATAAGGAAAAAAAAAATAATAAAATGAATATGTGTATAATATGAGAAATTCAGTTCAAACATTAAATTTTGTGCAGAAAAAATTCAAAACGTTTTAGTGAAAATTCGCAGAGAAACTTCCGAAAGCTCAATTTTGTATATTATAAAATTAGAGTTATTTCAATGTTTTCTCCATGATTAGGAATATCTATCTTTAGTTATGATCCAGCGAAATTCAGATATTTTTTTTAAATTTTTCTTTTTAAGCTTTTAAAATTTATCCATTCAAGTGTTTCCTGTAACCGGTTTTTTATTATATATTCCTTTGAATCTATGTGTTAGTCTTATACTCGTAAAATGCATCTATTTGTTTGTTTTTGGTAAACTGATCTACTGCTGTGACTATGAGTGATGGTCTGATCTCACATTGCCGTATAATATTAAATTTGTCTAGCGGGTCACTAAAGAGGATCTAGGAGGGTGAATTCTGAGAGCAAATTTGTTGATCGGGTGAATTGAAATATTTGTATTTGTGGTTCAGACCGAAATTGATTGTAAAAGGAAACTCTAGGGGGGGGGGAATTGTTTATTATATCTTATTATTGTATCTCTTTATATCTGATTATACCATGTATGTGTAATTTATATATGTCCGATTACGGATTGATAAGTATGCTGTGTGTGATACCAACCTGATGTATTTAGGCACCATAGATAAATAAAGTATTTCTCTCTCTCTCTCTCTCTCTCTCTC
>NW_027115271.1:470955-473745 GCF_000696795.3 Halyomorpha halys | reverse complement strand
TCATTGACCGCACCCCCAACCATCTTCTCCTCGTTCGTCATCCACGGTCAACTATCTCTCATAATTAATAATAGTAATACTTATAATACCTACACGTTTTATTGGATATTAAGTTGCTTTTATAGGTTAATTACCTATATTATAACTGAATATGAGCCTATAAAATTAAAGGAATTAAAATATGCTAATTTTGAATTAATGATAATTTGGATATTGTTAATATTAAGATTGGAATTAAAGTTTTTAATTAATACATCCATGATAACGGCCAAATTGACCGAAACGTTGGGGTTCAAAAATAAATTAATAAAGACTGTTGTAGCTAAATAGACCTTTATTATTCTTGATCAATACAATTAGTCTTGAACTATAAATCAAAATATATGGAGCATTATAACTAAATTTAAATTAACATTACTTACAATCGTTTGGAAATTGATCTATTCTATATTCAATATGAGAACAATAAAATCTGAAAATATCGTTAAAATTTAATTTTTTATCTTACTCGTAACCTCATGATATACAAAAAATGAGCCTCATGATATTTTTAACATTAACCACCGAAAAAATGGCTTTAAAAAAAATATAAATCTGTACACGAAGGATCGGGGTGCAGTACTTTGTTCTCGAGGCTATCTTCTTTTCAGGCGCCTCCGAGGATTGTCTGCAATGGAAGAGAAAGCAAAGTTAGAAACTAGTGGGTTTGGGAGTTAATAATGGAAGGATTAATATCTGGTTCAGGCTAGATAGGTTACATATGGAACATTAAGATCTTTGTGGAAGATTAATAGAGCATTGAGCATTCTATGAAGAATTTTGGATTGTATGGATTGGATACGAGAGACTTAAGTGGAGCCATAAAGCTCAACTCTTTATGTCCAGTATGGGCCTTATTATTGTCTTGTAGATCAGCGTTTTGTCTTTTTCAGTCTTGTTTGAGGATTCCAACTCAGTCACTTGTCCAGATGTAGTCCAATGTAGCGGATCTTTTCTACAGGAGTAATAGCAACATTATTAAAGGAGACTGTAGGACAGTCGGTGGTTTTACGATGAAGGGTACTGGTGATTTAATAGGTATTGTTGGACTTTATTTATTTTAATCCTCCAATTTCGACACCATTCTTCGAGGGCTGTAATATGAAATTAAGGAGTTTGGGACGCAATCAAAGGGTTATTATTAACTGTGAGTACACATGTGTCATCGGCATACGTGGTGAGGATAGTGTTAGGATTATTTTAAGCCATTCATCATAATAGGAAAATGTCGATACTTGAAACACTATTTTCACTGTATATTTTTTCTAACTAAATCGTGTTTTGGATTTTTACTTCCTTAATATTTTTAAAATAACCAAAGATTTTTTTTTACAAATTCTTATCATAATCATAACACGATAGTGTCTGCAAAGACGAAAATTTTGGGTAATATCACCCAGTTCAATAGCCTATTATGAAGAATGTTTTATCATAAACAATTACAACACATTGTGTACACCTTATACAAGGAATCTGCAATTAACAAAGGCATTCAACTCTCAAGGTCGTTTCCCGCCAAGGGTATTTTCCGAATCTCATAGCAATGTTATAGCATAATGCTATATTATAGTAGGATTTTAGAACTGTGAATAATTATATATATATTTATCTCTCCTCTATAGTAAGCCCTACAGAAGAGGCATATACGAGTATATATATACTACGCAAAAATATGTACATAATTACACAATATATATATATAATCTTGACATGAGAGTGATCGTCCCGATACACAATTAGTGATGGAAGTGATCAATCATTGTTGTGAAGCTGTGGGTGGGGTCACGTCCAGAACGGATATTACGCTCTGCGATTCCGTTATTCGGTCCTCACGGGAACTACAAATGTTTTTAACTCTCTTTGTTATCTCAACTTAATCTTATTCACACATTATTTGGCCAAAAAATGATAATATTCTTACAATTGACTGCCTAAATAAAAAAATGGAGGTTGTTTGTCGTTCAAAGTTCAACAAATACTCAATAATAATAATACAAGAGGCAGTAAAAAAAAAATCTGGGCCACCCATAGCTCAGTGGTTAAGGGACAGTCTTACCAATTTGATGTCTATTGGCGGTGCCGGTTCGAATCCGGCTTGGGACGTTGAATTTTTTCATTGAGTGGCGGTCCCACAAAATGAAGAACTTTGACTCCCAACCATGGTTAGGCAGTATAGGACTCCAATGGGAGTCTTAGCTGAAAAAGAAAATCTCAAAATAAAGGTAATAATAAAATATTTAAGATTAATTTTATAATATGCAATTATATTTTAGCTATTTGGTACGAAAAAGGATGAGTTAACCCGAGAGTTTAGAAGGCTACACAACGCTGAATTGAGGGGTGCAGTCCCCCTCCCCCCTTAGCATTGTGGCAAATTTTCCTTACTAATAGTTACATACTAAAATATACATAATACAAATTGAGATTAATAAAATATTACTCAATTAGATCAACTAGATAAAACATATAGATAACTCAACATAAATAAAGTTAATTACCTATATTAGGTATAATACCTAATAATAATAGTAATAGATGGTTGGGGGTGCGGTCAATGATAAACACAAATAAGTTGGATTACCCTATTTTATTGTGCCAACGTTTCGGCTAGATTTTCTAGCCTTCTTCAGAGCTGTTAGCTGGAAAATCAAACGCCTAATCATTATCGCCTAATCAATTAGGCGTTTGATCTTCCAGCTAACAGCCCTGAAGAAGGCTAGAAACTCTAGCCGAAACGTTGGCACAATAAAA
>NW_027115271.1:436206-470905 GCF_000696795.3 Halyomorpha halys | reverse complement strand
TATAGATTTATTTTCAAAAGAAAAGAAAAAAACATAATAATAAAATATAGAAAGATAAGAATAAATGATATATAGTAACGTAACTGATTACACCGAATAAAAAAAAAAGTAAATTAAGAATTATAAAATAAAATAGAAAATGAGGAGTAGATAGTTGACCGTAGATTAATGATTGGAGAAGTTTGTCGGGGGGGGGGTGCGGTCAGCAAAGAACAACATAAATAAAGAAAACCATATTTATTTATTTTATGCCAGTTTTATTTATTATTAAAACAGTTTTAGCCCTACCTTCTACGCCATAACCGCTGATGAAGACCTGAAACTCAGGTCGAAACTTCGGCATAAAATAAATAAATATGGTTTTGTTTATTTATGTTGTTCTTTGCTGGTCGTACCCCCCGACTAACTTCTCCAATCATTAAATAGAAAATGTTCTTTCGCATCTATCAAATATTGTGAAGAACAAATAAAAAAAAATCCTACTTAAGTAGCTTATCACTCTACAGTGAAGAACATTTTTCTATCATTAAAAAACAGAGAGAAAAATACTACAATAAAAATATTGCGCTGTCCAACTCCATTGTGTTGCCTCATACATATAGTAAAGCATAATTTTTTTTACATTGTTACATTATAAAAATTTCTGCATTATGTACTAATGTTATTAATAAATATTATATTAATATTATTAATATAAAACTATATTCGGTTTTTTAAAGGCAAATATGTACTAATTTTTTAGGAGAATAGTACAGTAAAATAAAATAATGAATGAATAAATAAAAATTAAGATAAACTAAATTTAACCATCTTAAATTTTTCAATAATTTTTTTATTGCTATTTACAACTCTATAAACATATATACATCAAATAAATTTGCTGTAAGTGATATAATGGCAAGATACAAACATGTGGAGAATTCACCTATTGATAGAACTTCTAAAACATTTCTAGAGGAGAAGATCTCGAGGCCATCTTCTTTTCAGACGCCTAGGAGGATTATTTGGTTACGAAATAAAGGCCAGACTAGAAACGTTGGCTTGGATGGTTGGTAAGTTTATCATGGAAGTATAGGTATCTGGTTCAGACCAAATCAGCAACATATCGGGCATTGAGGTCCTGATAGATGACTTCATTTGTGACAAAGTAAGGTGCATTAAGGATTTTACGAAGGATTTTGAACTGTAAGGATTGGATTTGGGAAGAATTTGATGATTTAGTGGAGCCCCAAAGCTCAACTTCTTATGTCCAGATTGACCTTATAATACTCATGTAGAGCAGTCTTTTGTAATGGATTGGCAATTTAGAGGTCCTGATATGATTTACTTGAAATAACTTGTTGGAGAGATAAGAATGGATAAAGATAAAAATATGTAGGGGGTAGGAATTTGCGGATCTGGTATAGCAGTCCTGGGTGCCAGACTCGATCAAAAGCCTGTTCTACATCAAGAAAGACTTCCGAGCAGTACATTCTACGCTTCAATGAAAACGAGACATCAACCACACGATGGCATTGCTGGATAGTGGAGAGGGATGTTCGAAATCCAAACTGGTGATCTGGAATTATATGTTTGGAATCTAGGGTGGGGTACTGGTGGTTTAAAATGAGTTTCTCAAGGATTTTCCCATGATTGGTAACAAAGAGATAGGACGGTAGGAGGATGGGTGTTCTGGGTGATCTGATCGATAATTAATGTAGTCAGGTATGTAATTCAAATAATTTATTAGTTTTATAATGTTCCTTCGTGGTAGCATTAATTTATATATCTTTCATTCTTGAAAAATAGCGGAAATTCGTCTGACCTATCAAATTTCCCTACCAAAGGAAAAGAAGTTTTCGATATTCGTAACCTAAATAGGTGGTGGCTCAGGTTGTGAGAAAGTAACCGGTTTCGAAGTCTCGTCTGGTTATTTGTTAGCGGCAACAATATTGTTGCTGGTAGATGTTGTAGGTAAACTAGTTTCACCAGTTATGACTGCAGTGGTCTTACTGCGCGTTTTTGCTGTTTTTTCGGCTGGCTGTTTGGATTTAGCTGATATTTTTTTCTTGTTAGGAAAGTTTCCAGCGGAACCGGGAGCAATGTTTCATTGGCGCTTTTGAAGAGTTCGTCTTTTTAAATATTGCGAGTCTGATCCGTTTATTTCTGAGACTGCAGTCTCCTCTTCTGAATTTTCGCAGGACAGATCCTGTCTAATTCCATATTATTTTGTCCATTTTGGATAAAAAAAAAATCTTAAAATGATGTTTTTTTCATTTAAACTAGCTTTACTTTGAATGGTAATGGAGATCTGTACGTCTCATGGTTTCTGAGAAATAGGTTTCCCTATATAAATTCACTAACCACTGATTTTTGAATACTTATTTTATGAAATGTTGCTTTTCAAAAATATTAAACCTGAACAGCTCTATGTGGGCTTATATTTTAATACATTTACTCTACATTAATTGATGTTCTATCAGCTTTTCTAGTGCTGTAATTAATTTCTAAGATATAGTGCTCCGAATGAAATTTTTTTAAATAGTTTAAAAGAGAGCCTTCGTTTTTTATTACACCTAAGTATACTAGGCCAACTCATTAAATTTGACCAGTAATTATGTATAGTTTTCATCTAACTAAAAAATTCGGGTGAAATAACTGACTTTTTTCTCCTCTTGGACTCATGTACTAGAATTACAACTTTAGAAAATTGTCTTTACACTTTATAAAGATTTTCTCAAACGATTTCGATTAAGTTCAGTAAACCTGTGTATGATTAAGTAATATTTAATATAGTTAAGTGTTATCCTCATTGAAGTAGTCTAAGATGACTGAAATCACGAATTTTTGAAAATCTTCCTTTAATGTACCTTTTATTATGATTGTTTGAAATAAATAACCAGTTCTTATTGTTTGCGATAATGAATGATGGATAAATACAAAATATTAAAATTTGATTTGAATTTGATTAATAACTAAAAGAGAGAAAAAAAGAAGAATATAGATAAGAGTGCGAATTGGAAATACCTTTTAATCGTATTCACGATCTTCTGTATCGTCTTTTATTAAACAGTTGTATTTTGGGCAAAATTTTTATTCGTTTTTTTTACTTCTAGAATCTCTAAAATAATAATTTTTTTAGAGTAGGTGAATGCATGCAGCGCATCATAATTTTTTATTTTAGTGACTGAAGAATTATTTAGTAGAATAATTGCTAGTCTTTGTAGATAGATGTGGTGAAGTATTAACAGTTCAACTTAGCTTAATTCTTATAAAATTAATTTTTTTCTCCTATTACTTTAATTAATTAAAGTATTAAATATTGGAGTTCTGGAGCCAGATTCTGCATTTTAAGTCCTGGACGTCTGGGGCTAGCGCCCTCACTCATCTTCCACTGACTTTTAGTACCAGTGACACGGCTGAGTGCGAAACGCCCCTCATTCATACCATGCTATGCAAATATAGTAAATCGGAACTATTGTTTCTATGAAATTAATTTATTTTAAGTCTTGTTTGATTTATTTTTCACTTGTATTTCTTATTTTGTTATCATTCAATTTATATATTTGTAAATATGGTGTGAGTGAGGTATATAATCCATATGGTTTATTAATGTAAGACAGAATGTAATATTACAAAATAAAAATTAAAAAATCCTAAAATTGAGGATGTGAAATGGTTAGCAAGTGTAGATAACTAACTAGTACCTGGGGTTACTATTGGTCCCCTGTGACTATATATTTCCTAGTTCTCTTGATTTATTGCAGTCCTTCCTTTCCCGCATTATCCTATCTTCTAAAGAGATGTTTTAATTAAAAGCCCATTTCGCGGAAAGCTGGGGAGAGGGAAGGCAAAGGGGATCCTGTTGAATAATAACCGAAAGGCTCGTTAGTGGTCATTTGTAGATCTTGGATCTCGCCCTGCTCTGACCCTTGTCTTAGGCTAAGGGATGTCATTATGCTAAGTTATGTTCGTTTTTTTAATTTATTTGTATGGAAGCTATATTTCATTTTGATGAATCTGTCTTATATTTATAGCCTTATATTAGACGATAGTAATTGGTATGATATAGCTCATTCATACTGTCGGGGTTGTCTGGTCTTAGGCGATTTCTCCAGCCTGATATCTCTTTACAGAAGGCCCACGACAAGGCGTATTCATTTAGGTTAGAAAGGAAGGCCGTGCCAGGGGATGAGCCCTGGACACTGACTTAGGTAGAGGAGGTCTAGGTGAGAGAGTCTGAGGCAGAGTAATAGTTCTATTTGCCGAGATGAAGCGGACGGACTAGAACTGTCATGACAGGAGCCAGCTTACTAGTTGCCGAGATGAAGCGGACGGACCAGTAAGCTGATAAGGCTAGGTGCAGCTCTAGTTGCCGAGATGAAGCGGACGGACTAGAGCCGGGGAGAGACGGGAAATTACACTGGTTGCCGAGATGAAGCGGATGGACCAAGATTGCTGAAGTAAGGGAGAGGAAATAGGCCATAGTCTAAGGTGAGCATAATAAAAACAAACTCTTGAGAGAATAGATTAGCAATAAACTTCTCTATCTCGAGTAGAGTGTAAGCCACCAGTGCTATGACTAGACCCGGAGAAGGCTTGATCTGATGGATCAATCCCGGTGACAATTGAAGGCCTCATGTGATCGGTTATCACTGAGAATTCACTCTTTTAACTCTACTTGAGATAGTTCCGTAGAATCTTATTGCTCAATCTCTTTTTATTTTATGATTAACAATCTTACATATTACATATTAACATATATACATTTTATACAACAGATCGTATTTTTATAATAATCAACTTATATACAATTATACAGCTTCTTAGACGCTTGTAGTGCTGGCCCCTGGCGGGATATAGCAGTACTCCGTGCTCGCTGACTGTTACAATACCATATACTAAAATAATAATAATAAAAAAAAATAAACTCAAAATAACATCTTAAACACAATCATTCCTATTTACAATATTTACATTAGTCCTTATGGAGGAACCTTGAGATCCCGGGGCTTCTCTCTTAACCGTGTCACTGGTATTAAAAGCCAGTGGAGGATGAGTGAGGGCACCAGCCTCAGACGCTCAGGCCTTGAGTGTAGAATCTCTGGCTCCAGAACTCTAATATAATTATTTATTATAGGTCTGTAGGCCATTGTCGTTCTAACTTTCGTGGAGTATTGTAGGGATGGGCAATGTTAGATAGAAATTGGGCTGGAAGATTAGGATGATAAGTGCATTTCTCATATAATGTGGTTAATTTAGATTAAATAAGGTCTGACACAGATGGGATGTTAAGTTCATGGTGTAGGGTATTGTTGATTACATAGTAAGGAAACTGCTGTTCGAAGGACTTTTGACTAAAACGATTGAACGCGTTTGATTTACGAATTTTTAGCTGTATATTTTTAGTCCGTAAGTCCAAAAAGGTTTTATTATTGTTTTGTAAAGTAGTAATTTGTTGTCTTCTGAAAGCTGTAATTTTTTTATCATTAGTCCGTATAATTGTCTAAATCGTCTCTTAAGTTAAGGTCTTTTAAGTAATTTCAGAAATGATTTTTAAAATATCGATTTTATAAGAATTGACCTAAGTTGGACTGCTAATATTTTATTACAAATTTAATAATGAGTTTGCTACGTTTCGGCCTAACAAGCCATCCTCATGGACGAAATCTATATGCCCTAAAAATTATTTTATTACATTATTATGTTGTATTATAAAAAAATATAATGTGGTGCGTGCATTCGCCTGCTATAAAAAATATTATTTAGGGTTCTAGAGGTAAAAATTACGAAGAAAACATTGAAAAGGTTGATTGCATTTATAGCTGTACCCCATAGTTCTAGTCCTTAAGTCCAAATAGTTTTATTATTGCTTCGTAAAGTAGCAATTTGTTGTCTACTAAAACTTTCCTGTTTTCTACTAAGAAGTCCACATAATTGCTAATAAAACAATTTGGTACTAAGTTATCGTTATAGTATGCAAATAAATAGCGTAGATGCCCTCTGATTTTTATTAAATTTTTGAAAAATATTTATCTTTAGGCTCAGATATCTTATAATTATATCTGAAAGGCATTTAGTTATTATTACTAATGCAAAAATAAAATCTTGAAAATCTTAGACATAAGTGTGTTTGTTCTTGAGTGATTTCATATGGAATGACCATAATCATACACAAAAAAAACTTGATTGTAGAAAACCTTGTAATTGTTTAAAAATCACAATGAGGTGTAGATAGTTGACCGTAGATCAATGCTTGGAGAAGTTTGTCGGGGGGTGCGGTCAGCAAAAAAGAACATAAATAAACAAAACCATATTTATTTATTTTATGCCGACGTTTCGACCTGAGTTTCTTCAGGTCTTCATCAGGGCTATAGAACAAAAGAGATAACAAAAACATTTAGAGTAACATACAATTGAAAAGGAATTTACTACCATAGAATTCCTCAAATATCAATCAATTAAAATTTTGTACTATTCAGTTATCAGTTATCAATTTTTTATCATTTATGATTTAATTCAATATTTTGTATAATTCTAAATTTGTTTGTATACTATTCCTTTTCAATTGTATGTTACTCTAAATGTTTTTGTTATCTCTTTTGTTCTATAGCCCTGATGAAGACCTGAAACTCAGGTCGAAACGTCGCCATAAAATAAATAAATATGGTTTTGTTTATTTATGTTGTTCTTTGCTGACCGCACCCCCCGACAAACTTCTTCAAGTAAAAATTATATAATTTTTTTGTTAAATATTAGATCAAAATTATAGGGTAGTCTAAATATATTAATTTATTTTTTACACTTTCTTGAGGACTATCTTAGCAAATATTTTCTTCCAATGCATGACTCCGAATAGTGGGAATAAGAAATATAAATTTTAGTTTATGAATTATATAAACGTTTTATATACAAGATAAATGCACGTGTACTCGTAAGATTACATAAAAGGCCAAGTCATCGAGTCAAAAATTTCCTCTCCTCAAATTATTTCGTAATTTCGTTTATTATTCCTCAACAAAATAAAAGAATATTTTTCTCATATCACGCTGCAGGTAACCATGAGAAAATCCCTCGAAAGATCATATTCCGAGATAAATTTCCAAAAAGACTTTTAATAGCTTAAGTAGTTAACCACGGTTAATCGAGAAACTGACTCCCAGATTAATAATTTGAAAAATAAATTTAGAAACAGTTATAACACAAGTTGTATGCAGGCGGACGTCTGGCATAGCAATAGTCGATAATCCACTGCTGAAAGTGACCTTCTGCGATAGAAAGCTGTGTCATTTAGAGTGATGCCAATGGCTTCGAGCTTCTTTACAACTCTTTTATGCAACAGTATTGAGTTTCAGAAATCAATAAATGGTTACCAAAAAAAAAATTATCTATTGAATAATTTGTAATAATGTATTTTGTCTTTATCTAAATAAGAGAACCCTATAAAATAATAAATATTCTTTATATATAATTTTTTCACTTTCTTGAGACTGGTTGTATTAAAAAAAATAAATAAATTGTATCCAATTTCAGTCTTAAAACACTCTTTATTTCTTTATATGTCCAAAGTTTCGGCCAATAAGGCCATCCTCAATGACTATCTTAAATACAAATTCACACTCAAATCAATTTTAAAACTTTTAATTATAGATTAATTCAGAGTGATTAATGTTGAGTTCATCTGTAATTAAGAAGTTTTAAAATTTAATAAAAAAAAATTTTTGATTTGACTAAAATTCATGACCTGGGCAGAATAGCCCCAAATTTACTATTTGTCCAAAGACATACGGAGTTTAGCTTTGGGGCTCCACTAAACCATCAAATTCTTCCCGAATCCAATCCTTACAGTCCAAAATCCTTCGTAAAATCCTTAATGCTCCTTACTTTGTCACAAATCAATTCATCCATCAGGACCTCAATATTACTTATATTGCCAATTTGGTCAGAACCAGATACCATTCCTTCCATGATAAACTTCCCAACCACCCAAATCCACTTGTTTCTAATCTGGCTTTTCCTTCATTGCCTAATAATCCTCCTAGGTGTCTGGAAAGAAGATGGTCTCGAGATCTTCTCCTCTAGAAATGTTATTGGAGTTCTATCAGTGTGTAGATTCTCCACATGTTTGTATCATGTCACTATATCACCTACAGCAAATTTACTTGTTGTATACATTTGTATATAGTTGTAAATAAAAATAACTAAATTATTAAAAAAAAAAAAAATTGTTGGTTTTGAAGTGTAAATTTATATTTACGATTGTCCTTGATTTTGTTATTGTCCGGCAGGGTTGGCCGAAACGTTGGATATTTACAGAAATAATAAAGAGAATTAACTTGGAAACAAATTATTTTATTTAAACAATAAAACCAGTCTAAAAAAATTGAAAAGGTTAAATATAAATTAATAATTATATTTCTTTATTATAAGTTATCAGAGCTAAACACTAAAATTGTTTTTATGAATTAAAAGTTCTGTTTCGCAAGTTTAGAAGGTGGAATCGCGGGCATTAACATAACCGTGGTCTATTCGAAGGCGCGTCAAAATCTCTTAGCGCAAATTTCTATTTGATAATATCCAAGGGAGACGTTACTTCTAATTTTCCTTGATTTATTATCAGTAAAATTTGCCAACGTTTATTTCCATTTCAATTTTAATTTTTGTAACACAAATTTTTAAACATATGGCAAAAATTAAAAATAAAAAACAAATCCAACAAATTTAGGACGACTAGAATTTTTTTTTCGGTTGGCTCTATAGACCTTTTAGATATTTGGCCCCCAAAACTATTATACAGGCATTCATTGGTGTGTAGAAGCGTCGTGATGGAATGCTTCGAGCCACATGTCCCGCCAACCTTAACCTCCTTGCCTTCATATCGTGAGATATTGATTGACGAGTTTCTGTTCACGAGTTCACAGTTAGTTATTATCCTTCTCATTTTAAGGCTCTGATCCCAAATAGTTTCTGTAATTGGACGGACTTTCCATTCAAGTCTCTCGATTCTGCTTTCTAAGGGTAGAACCCAGGAAAAAAATTCATACTATTGTACAACCTTAGTCTGGGAATTTTTTTTTTATTTTTTAGAGATTTTTCGGGATTTCAATATTCTTGACAGAGAGAAGAAAAAATAATTATAGATATAAATTAATGAAGACCAACCAAAAAAAAAAAAAGTATTTTCTGATTCGGCTTTATGGAGCTAATGGTGACTGACAGTACGGTTTAAACGTCAGTGGCAAAATGAATAATCCAACATAATTATACATATTTAATTCAACCTGACTGACCTCGAACGACCGCATCCGTGATCTCAAATTCTCTGCTTACTAAATTATTACTCGAAAATAAATGAGAGAAAAATAATCGATAGAATTCCTTTTCGAAGCTCTCTTGGAACGTTGCTAATTATTTAATTTGTTTAGAGGGAGAACTCTAGCCCTAATGGAGTAGTCGATAAAGTTCTGCCCGGAAGTTAAACTTTATTGAAGGTAGGCAATCAATGGAAATAACCTTTTTGCGTCATATTCCCGAGCGTAACGTTAAAATTTTAATTAACCGAAAGCTTTGTCTCAATCGATATCATCGAGTCCATTTATGCCTTTGTAAATTTATGAAATTTACATAACTGTTCTTTTACAACAAGAACTTTTATCAATTAATAAATTGTTGTGATGTTAATACGTTTTCATCTATTGAAATCCTGGATTGATGAAGTATAAAAAAAAAGTTATATTAAAAATCAACCGTTAATTGCCCGTTAGTCAAAATATATTCATTTTTGTAACGAAATGAGATTAAAGAGGATGCTTGGTGGCAGAAAATTGTTTTCTTTTATACTGTAGCCGTGAGGGAACCCTATGGGTTCTGAAAGCCTCTTGGGATCCACCCAGCCTCATAAATTGGGTACTCTAAGTTGGGTAAAAATCGGGTGGCCGAGCGTGATTCTGACCAAATCATCCCCTTGCATAACGTTGGTATAGTAAACAACTTCCTTACAAAGTACTGCACCCATAACCCTTCATGGGTTGTAGCGGTATAGATTTTAATATTTATTTTTAATAATTTATTTAAATTTAATTGTTATTTACAACTGTATACATATATACACATCAAGTAAATTTGCTGCAAGTGATATTATGACATGATACAAACATGTGGAGAATATACCCATTGATAGAACTCCAAAAACATTTCTAAAGGAGAAGATTTCAGGGCCATCTTCTTTTCAGACGCTTTCAGAGAGAACCCAGGTTAGAAACGAGTTGGTTTGGGTGGTTGGGAAGTTATGGAAGGATTGGTATCTGGTACTGGCCAAATCGGCAACATAGGGGACATTGAGGTCCTGATGGATGATTTGATTTGTGACAAAGTAAGGAGCATTAAGGATTTTACGAAGAATTTTGGACTGTAAGGATTGGATTCGAGAATTTTAATTTTTTATTTGTAATAATAAAAAACATTTATTTGTAGGATTGGACTATAAGTGAAGATCTTAAGATCAAACCCATTTTGTGAATATGATAATCCTGTTGTGTTTAAATAATAATTTATTATCGAAGCTAGACCTTTTTGCGTCAGCTTCCCGAGCATAACGTTGATATTTTAATCGATAACTTTGTCGTGATCGATTTATCCTAGTCTATCTTTTGTTAATTTATATAATTTACGTAACTATGACGTGACTGCTAACGATTAATAAATCTTCTAACAAGAATATAAATTATATTTAATAGGAGAAAAAAAAATTGTGTAGGGAACATCATAACAATTTATCCTTCTGGATATCAAGACGGACTTTTTTATTTTCTAACGAGTCAATTATTTTTCAATTGTTAATGTACTCCTTGTTTAACTGGGTCGTATATTTCATGCATAATAGAGAAATCAATCCAATACGGTATGCTGAAGCCGCCATTTCATTTATAGACAGAACAGTCCCTTCTATTAGAAATTAATACTAACTACGATGCAAGAAAACATGGGTTCAACTCTCCGAGCTATAAATTCACTTCTTATTTAAAAAATAATAGAACTACTAACTAGTCGAATCGATTATAAAAAGTGACCTATTAAAATATAAAATTTTTCTAGGGTTTAATAGTACGTAGTAATTTATATTTTATTACTAGACTATTCTGAAATAGATACCCCTCGCAAGTTATTGATGGAAAACAGCTATCGATCTGAAATGTTTTGCTTCAGATAATTTTTTACTTTTTAACTGTTGAATGACATAACAGTACAAAATCCCAAAAGGAGGAAAAAGTCAGTTAGTTCACCCTAATTTACCAAATTACTTGATAATTTGATTACTTTAATGAAAAGTTTGTATAGTTAGTAGTCAAAATTGATTAATGTGACATGTTTTTGATGTATTACGTTAAAATATCACTGCAGTACGATGCAGATGTGATTGCTTAACCTGAAAAAAAATGAATTAAAAATTCCTACTAGTAGCTACTAAGTCAGACATAAGATTGAAGAACTCAACTGGAAATACAAGTTTAACTAATAACGCTGTACGTTCTCTATAACAACCTTATTTTAAAGAGACTTTTTCATTCCAAACAATGGTTTAATACTCTTTCAAAAATATTAGTCATTTGTGTTTACTCCTATTGTTTAGGATGAATTCGATTCGAATGTAGTCAGAAATTAAATAAGAAAAAGTAAAATTAAAAAATACTATATTACAAATACTATACATATATGTATACTAGGAGAAATCCAATTTAAACATTAAATTTTATACAAAAAAATCAAAATTTTACCTGAAAAGAACTACTGAATTTTTGTGTGGGGTGACGGTAGCAGAGTGGTAGAGCGCCTGTCTACCCACCCGAAGGTTATGAGTTCAAGCCTTGGCCCTAACCAGGATTTTTCAAGCGTATAATTACATGATACTCACTCACAGCCTCCTCCGGCATTTGTGAGACCTGTTAGCCAATGGATGGCACTCGGAAAAATAGGCGTGGGAGTAACGAACCCACCCTATGAACACCTCGTCAAGAAACGCGCGATGTATTTCCGTAGTACCCGCTAGGTTTTGGACTTCCACGATCTGTCGTGCCAGAAGAAGAAGAAGAAATTTTGTGCAATATAAAATTAGTATTATTTGAATACCTTTTCCATGGATCGATCTGAATTTCTGTCGAAGTTTGGTGGAATTTGAAGATAAAGAATATAAGTTTAGATACTCAATAATTTTCAAAATGAAATTTTTATGCTGATTTTATTGAGCATATTTGATTTTTAATTTTTCTTGTAAGGAGCTGCATAAATGTATATATAATTTGGTAGTAAAATTAAAATATTTTAAATTTGCAAATGAATCATTGAAGTTTGCTATGAGAGGAACGATATCCCTCTGATAAGCTATCACTCTCTTGACATAGATGACTGATAACAGGCGTATTCGTGTGAGCATATTGAAGCAGCTGTGAAATAAATTCCCCTTCCAATATATCGACTTTAAACGGTGATATAATATATATTCATTATTTTATAAGTGATATTTCTATATTTTTATTATGTTTTATTTATTGTCGTTATTATTGCCTTATAAACTAGTTTTAAGTTGGGTCTCTATCTGATCCAATATCACAGCCCTGAAAGAATGGTGTCGTAATTGGAGGATTAAAATAAATCCCCCCAAAAACCCATCAAATCACCTTTACCCTTCGTCCTAAACCTACCGACTGCCATACAGTACCTTTGATAATGTTGCACTTACCCTTGTCGGACAGATCAGATACTTTGAACTACGCGACTAATTTGAAATCTTCATACAAGCCTGAAAAGACAGGAAAATTCGATTCCGACTATTACAGCAGAATTCTCACAGAATAATGAAAAGACAGGAAACTGCACGTCGATTTCGACTATTACTGCACTTACTAGACAAACGGTCTAAACTTCCAACTCATTACAAAAGACTGATCTACATGACTGAAATAAGGCGAATTTGGACATAGGGAGTTGAGCTTTGGGGCTCCACTAAACCTTCGAATTCCTCTCGTATCCAATCCTTACAATCCAAAATCCTTCGTAAAATCCTCAATGCTCTTTACTTGGTCATAAATAAAATCATACATAAAGACCTAAATGTTCCATATGTAACCGATATACCCCGAACCTGATATCATTCCTTCCTTTCTTGTATTATAAACTCCTTAACAACCCAAAACCACTAGTTTCAAACCTTGCTTCCTCTTCCGTTCCTGATAATCCTCAGTAGTGCCTGAAAAGAAGATGGCCATGAGACCTGCTAATGTAAAACATTAAAGTTTATCTCTACACGCATGTATCACTCCATTTTTAAGGTATTATTTAAGGTACAGTTGTAAATAGCAATAAATAAATTTTATAAAAAGTTGGGCCTTGCAATCACTCCAAATAGAAAGATAGAGAGGAGTGTCTGGAGTGCTTGGAGCGATGGAAATTGTGAAGGCCTTACTGAAGATAATTACATTTTTTACGGTAATTTTAATATACCCATTAATATAATTCTTGTTTTATTTTCAAACGTCAATAATAAATAAAACGTTTTATTTTTATGTATGGATACAAAATACAAATATATAATACAATACATTATATATATATACAAATTTACATGATATCTATGTAATTCTTGAAGATTAATTTGGGTTTATATATTCCCTCAACGAAGTTAAGAATATGAGCCCTAATAGAGCTATCTACGTTCAATAGTTCCCGAGATTCAGTTTTTTTAAAAGGAACGTTTCATAAAAAATGTACAGAAAAATCAGTAGTTAGTGAATTTGTTATGGGAAATCTATATCTCAGGAACCACGAGACGTACAGATGTCTATTAGAACTCAAATTAAAGCTAGTTTAATGGATTGTAAAGTAGTTTATGACGATTATATTCGTAGACTTAGTAGTTTTCTAATTATTCGGACAAAATTTTATATGAAAAATTCATTTAAATGACGATTTTTTAAAAATCTTCCTCTAAAATACCTTAAACCTCGTTTATTTGAGAAAAATAAACAGTTCTCATGGTTAGTAATAATTAATAATAGATAAATACAAAATATTAAAGAATTTTATGAATACATTGAGGAGAAGAAAGCAATAATCGAAATATCAGATTCTAATGGGAATAGCGGAGACAGCACGATCTTTTCCGATTGCATTACTTGTTATCTTTTGTTGAACTGTTGTATTCTTAGTAGGTACAAGAGTTATATGATTTCTTCCTATTTCGAGAAATAATAAAATAAATAACCGAAATAACCTTTTTGAATATAATATTATACATAACGACCCAACTAATGCATCACAAACACTACAGGCACACATAACATCTATTGAAGAATGGTGTAAAAACTGGAGAATCAAAATAAATCCTGACAAATCCCACCAGATCACCTTTACTCTCCGTCGTAAACCTCTGTCCTCCTGTCCTACAGTATCCTTTCTAGATACACCACTAACGCCTGTTGAACAGATTCGATACTTAGGACTCCATCTTGACAAGAGACTTACTTGGAATCCACACACAAGACTGAAACGACAAGAAACTGCTCGTATATTCCGATTGCTACAACACTTACTTGACAAACGCTCTAAACTTCCTATTGCCGGAGACACATCAAATTTTTTGATGGGTTGAAGGCCTGCACCAACCCACTGTTTCGGGATATTGCCCGTCCACCACCACCTGGGAGATGGCAAGGAGATGTCCCCTTGGTAAATGTTCTTACCGTGGGAAGAGGTTTGGGCTCTGCAACCTAAATATAATATCACCACCACCAACAAAGCGGACCCTCCCCGCTCAACATAGTATCAACGCGCACTTGGCGCCTTCGACTATACACACACAATAGAATCAATACCTTATAATACCCCTGGTAGTAAAAGGATGCATAACATCAACCTAAACATTTTTGCATGTACCCTACTTTCCTTTTCCTTATTAATGGAGGGTGCGGAAAAAAAAAAAAAAAAATCCTATTCTCTACAAAAAATTAGTATACACTACAATAATCAGACATACGGTCATATCAGATATACAATTTGGACATACGGAATTGAGCTCTGGGGCTCCACCAAACCATCAAATTCTTCCCGCATCCAATCACAAATAAACTCATTCATAAAGACCTTAGCATCCCATTCGTTGCAGATTTGACCCAAACCAGATATGCGTCTTTTTATTCTAAACTCCTTAACCATTCTAACCCATTAATTCTTAATCTTTCATCCTTAACAATCCCTGATAATCCTCCGAGGCGTATGAAAAGAAGATGGCCACGAGACCTTCTAGTTTAAATTAATGTTTGAAGTACCACCAATGGGTGGTTCCTTCCCAAGATTTTCAAATGTATATGAAACATATTTACCCATTGTATTATTTTGTACAGTTGTAAATTACAATAAATAAATAATTAAAAAAAAAAAATTTTATACATAATATATAATAATTTTGCACAATGTTACAATACAATATTAGTAAAATAGACTTGTAGAGAGGGACCTGTTTGCGGTCAAGGTTACAAACCTTTGAAGAATGGCCTGAAGCTTTCTCCTCCTTACACACTACTGCACAACCTCTTACAGTAATAGCAACAGTTCAACATATATTATAGGCTGATTATGTTGTTATTCATTTTTTTTTAAACAATATTCTTTATTGTAAGTACCATAACACTTATAATAATAATAATAAGGAACTGGAAAATTATTGATTTACCGTGTGTATGGATCCGTGAATGGAATATGGTCCGGGTGCGGTAAAAAAAAAACTCAAATAGTAAATAATTATACTATTTTATTGAGCCAACGTTTCACCCCACGTTGCAGGGCTTCGTCAGGGCTAAAAAAGATACAAACACTATAGTTACAAAAAGGAAAAAAGAAAAAAACATAAGTGTAAAATAAGAGGGGTATAAAATGAAAAGAAAGATATAATAAGAAAAATTAAAGGTTGTAAATAGTAAATGAAAAGGGTAATAGTAACAGATAGATAAGAGAAGAAATATTGAAGACAGTACAAATAAAGAGATGAAAAAAGGGAGAAAAAAAAATACAAATCAAGTGATGAGACAGAATGCATACCTGTTTTGACGGTTGTCAAAGACAAAGTGACGGTTGGTATTGGGAGGATTGGGGATGGCAGTTATGCCACAATAACGAAAATAATTATAATACAATAACATAATATTAATAAAAAATTATTCAATATTAATAAAAAAAAAAGATATAAAAACAAAGGAAAAGTAAAGTATAAAATAATGGGATACAATGTGTGTAAGTGATTCAGAAACAAAATATACCAAATGAGTGGGGATACAGAAAAGTGTAAAATATAATAGAAAATTAATATAAGTACACTTAAGAAGGTAACACATGAATATAAATTAAAAGATAAGATACAGGAATATAAATGAAACAGGAAGGATAGTGAATATAAAAATAATTAAAAAAATAAAATAAAAATAGAGATACCAGAAATAACGGACAGTAATAGCAAATTGCATTGTTTACAGAATCAGACAAGATACTTAACAATATGGTGTAACATTGAAAGTGAACCATAGAAGATAGTTGAAGGAAAATAGTCCGGGTGGTGGTCAATAAAGGTACAAAAATAGTAGAAGGAAACTATTTATTGTTAACCAACGTTTCGTCCTACTTTACAGAGCTTCGTCAGGGCTGTTAGATTGAAACAATAACAAAAACTAAAGTCGTCAGTTCAGTTTACTTTTATTCACTGCCACCCGGACTATCTTCCTACAATTATATATATATAAGTTAAGTATCGGCGAAAGTCAAATGTCAAAAAAGAGAAGAAGGAATAAGATGTAAGACGTGTGAACTGCTGTAACATACTAACTTTATTGGGTTCGGTACATCTCTTTATATACATGCGATCAGTGCCCTGGTCAGTCCCCATTTGTTATACATATAAATGAATAAATAAATAAATAAAAATGTTAACTTCATTTAACAATTACAAAGTTTGACGGTATTTTCTCTATCGTTAATATTTAATTTTAATTAATCAGTCATTCTTATACAATTGATGTGGATTTATAATTGAATAATTATGAAAAATATTCCGTTATATATTGAAAAAATTAAAATAATTTAATATAATTCAAAATTTAAAATTTTACTACTTGAAAAAACAGTTGTAGCAATGCCCCTGACTTTAACCTTAGGTGGATTTCATTATTTACATTCTTAGATAATTTCTATTTTGTTTTGTTTGGTTGAAGGTCGAATTTTAAAATACTCAAATCACTTATTATGTACTCTTTATCTTTATGTTTAGTTTTATTTCATTTTTTATATATATTATCATTATTTTAGTGTATGTAATCTATTCATGTACATATATTTTTTTTCTTGGTTCTTTTTTATAAATAAATAAATATTATGTAATAATAAATGTTAGTTTTTTTTGTTTCGGGGATTTCGGCACCCAATTCCTTTTTTGCCTTAGCAATAGCTGAAAAAACGGTTGTAAAATTAGTTTCTTAAAAAAATATCGAAATTGGAACATTATTAACAAATAATATATAATCACATATATTGATTTTATTAAATGTAATTTATTGCATTCAATTATCTTAATTGGACGAATATTAGCAAAACAACAGCAAACAATTTTTGTTTTGCATCCAAATTGGAAAGGAACATTATTTGAGACGACACAGCAAATATTTTATTATTTGTCATTTACTGGTATAATTAATTTAAACAGTATACATACATAATAGTTAGCAATGTTTTATAGTATTTGTGTTTAATAACGTTTAAAGATTTATTAATTAATAGTTTCTTATTGCTATTTTTTTTCTCTAACCACCATTGTAAACTAGTGAATTGTTAAATATCTGCTCAACAGATGTTTTGAAAGCTCTCTCGTTGCAAGCCACAGCATTTATTTTTAGCATAGTATCCCACAGCTGGTATTAATCTTTATCACAGAAGACTTATTACAAGATAAAATCAACTAAACTGATAAGTCTGTTTTTGTAGAAATATATTTAATTTGTGGGGTGAATGTATTAATTCGGAAAAAATTTGTAGAAGTCACACTTAAATTATTTCGGGCATTTTCTGACTTATACTACTTTTACCACTCTCCCTAGAATTCTATTTAGTGTAGTGTAGTACTATCATTCAGGTTCGGTCCTGGGATTAAGAGGAATTTTTGTTCTATTCAGCATTACCTTAAATGAGTAATTACTTGAGTGCGGATAAGTACCTGAGTGGTTTAAAAAACAGAAATTAAATTTATAAAGGATAAAAAGTAAAAAATAAAGATTATGTATGAACGACCATAATGTATTGATATCAGTTCGAAAATTCAATATTTTTTTAATATATTCATATATGGTGACAGGCTGCAAAGATAATCAATTAAAAATTACGTAAAAAAAAAAATTCAAAAAGCCCACTAAACAAACAATTCAAGAATATTGATGTAAACAACAAATTATAAAATATAAAAATACAAGATATAACTGTAATAATAGTAGCATGCAAATTTTTCGATAGTAAAAAAATGAAATTTGGCTATTTTCCAATGAAATTGATAAACTTTGATTATAAAAAATGATATATGTAATGATGTATTGATATATAAAATCTATTATATCAATGTTTGTCGGTGTACATATCACAATCACACAATATGAGATTTCAACACAGGAATAATACAAAGGAGACCCTTTCCGGGCAGAAATTTGTTGGCTCAAAGTAATCAATCAGGACACCTCGACACAACAATAGACGGCAAGAGATCACGTGGGAAGCCAGAAACCAGATAAACAGAATCAACACAGATGCGAAAGATCTGCATGCAGCAAACTGGAAAGCAATAGCCCAAGATAGACAGGCGTGGAGAAGGCTAGTTCGAACGACCAAAGAACTACAAGGTCTGTACAGCCTACCGAAAAAAAAAAAATCTAATCGTCGTAAATTCGTTGGATTTGTTTTATATTTTTAATACTTGTCATATATTTAAAAATTTGTGTTACAAACATTTTTTTTTTATTTAATGTAATTTACAAATGTACAAAATAATAAATACAATAAGTAAATATGTTGTATGTTTCATATACACTTGAAAATCTTGGAAAGGAACCACCCATTGGTGGTACTTTAAACATCAATTTAAATTAGAAGGTCCCGTGCCCATCTTGGGCCAAATCTGCAACGAATGGGATGTTAAGGTCTGTGTGAATGAGTTTATTTGTAACGTAATAAGGAGCATCAAGGATTTTACGTAGGATTTTGAATTGTAAGGATTGGATGCGGGAGGAATTTGATGGTTTGGTGGAGCCCCAGAGCTCAATTCAATATGTCCAAATTGGTCTGATTATTGTAGTGTATACTAATTTTTTGTAGTGAATGGGAAGTTTAGAGCGTTTGTCAAGTAAGTGTTGTAGCAATCGGAATCTACGAGCAGTTTCTTGTCGTTTCAGTCTTGTGTGTTGCGTTACAAAAATTAAAATTTGAATGGAAACAAACGTGGGCAAATTTTTCTGATAATAAATCAAGGGAAATCGAAAGTGACGTCTCCCTGGGATATTATCAACTATAAATGTGCGCAAAGAGATTTTGACGCGCCTTAGAATAGATCATAGGCGCCTGACCCACGGTTATCATGTGGCCAGCGATTCTCCACGTATATGCTAAACTTGTGGAACAAAACTTTATGTTCAACTCATTTTAACTGAATGCAATTTTAACATGACTCCCTCAAATCCTTATATGATTTAGCAGCGGATCTCCATTCCATCTTGCTGCAGGATAACAAACAGACTGGATACAATTTTTGAGTTTCTCTATCATTCCGAACTATAGCATAAAATTTAATCTAATTTTACCAAAGGTCCCCACGTTGCAATCGTAGCCATGAGTTTTGGACCCTTGTCCTCGTTCAGTGTGTGGTCAAGGGTGCTGCCCAAAAGTCTTAAATTACAAGTACTTTGCTAATTTAGAAATCAAGGCAATAATGACCTATAAATGGTTAGTGCCTTAAAATAATTAAATAACAAAAAAATAAAATAAGTTTGTGACACCCAAAAATATTGAGGTATATAAGACACTGAAGAGTGGAAAACAATTTCTCCGAAACGTCCAGACCATAAATTAAGCGCTAATGTGCTTTATAATTTTTGATCTGAAGGTGGACAGATGGATAAAAAAAGTTAAGGTTAGACGGTACAACAAATTCAATCGTTTATTGGTTTGAAGTTTACATTATTACACGAACTTAATTGTTTATAAAAAAAAGAAAGAACAGTGTACAATCGATGTTCCATTTCAGAATTGCCATTATTATTGCGTGTTAGAATATAAAATGGGAAAATATAGAGAAAATCCCATGATTATCTGCCCCAGTCCCAGGGGAAATTCGGTTCAGCTCTGTGCTATTTGAGAGGCATTTTTGCAACCATTATTTGAAAAGTTGAAATATGGTAATTAAGGAACTGTATTGGTTGTGAAATATTGTAATGATGTCGATATCTTGTTGGAAACTAAGATGTAATTTCATTAATAATTAAAATTATATACTCTTAAGACATGAAGTTAAATTTAAGATGCTAGCCCGAACCAGATATAACTCCTGCCATTATAAACTCTCTAATCACTCAAACCTCTTAGTTTCTAATCTTGCAACCTCTTCCATTCCTGACAATCCTCCGAGGCGCCTGAAAATAAGATGGCCACGAGAGCAGCTAATGTAAAATGTCATTAGAGTGCTACCAATGGGTAGTTTCTCTACACGCCTGTAACACTCCAATTTAAGTTAGATCAGATTTACTAAATGTATTATAATGTACAGTTGTAAATAGCAATACATAAATATAAAAAAAAAAATTAAGATGAGTAGTCAACGTTGTTTTCCCATGAGATAATAATATCATCGAATTGTACCACGGCGGAAAGAAAATAACAAATATCTCTTAATATTTTTAAATGGATTGGCCTAGAAACTTCAAACTGCTAACATCCATGCGAATTCATCTTACCAGTAATAATTTTAATTATAATAATAAAATAAATTATAAAAAAATAGAATGTATTAAAATTAGTTGAAGAAGCTACTCACAAGGCATTGTGCTACTAACTCCAAGACCTGGCGTTTGAATCCGGCTGTGACAGATTATTATTTTCTGTTTCACTGTAGGCGTGTTCAGTGGCCCTTCGGGGTCTACTCAGCCTTATAACGTGGGTATCCTTAATTGGGTAAAAATCTGACAGTCCAGCTTGAATTTGACCAAATCACCTCCTCTCCCAAACGTTGGTTTAGTAACCATTCTTCCTTACAAAAATCCACCTCTGACCCTTACTGGATTGTAATGTTGCATATTTTTTTTTTTTAATACTAAAGTTATTCATTTATTGGGTTTTCTCGTATTACATGTTAACCATGGATTTTTTTGTTAAAAATCAGCATGTAATAAATTAAATAAGAGCGATTTCCTTTCATTCTGGTACTTTTAGAGGCAAATAGGAACCTTAATGAGAATCTCGGTGGAATATTCTTAAAAGAAAAATGTATTTATGTTTTTAGAGAATTAGTTACGAAGTTCATCTCAGCTAATTCGAAATATTTGAGTCCACACAAAACTATTTAAGATTCGAATTGCTACTAAAAAAGTAGTAAAACAGGTATAAGTTTGATTCTAAAGATTCAATGTAGCCAGCGAATCTAAAATAAGCTCTAAAAATTACTGGGTAATGTTTTTTTTGGATGGAACTTTGTTGTATTTCAGTTCTGTGACCCCAAACTTTTCTATCAAGATCCCATTTCTAATTTGATAACATACTGACTTATTATTTTGACTTTTCTCGCTTTAAACTAGACCAAGATACATCTACTGTGATTCTCAAGACCTATTTTTGGAATGATTATATAATTTTTTTTGGTACACGATGCTGCTCCCCAGACTTCACTACCATACGTCTTACTGACTTATTCTCGTTAATTTAAAAGAAGCAAGTTAGGTATTACAGACTGTGGCGACCAGAAATAATAGTTTAAATTATTTTTGATTTTTCAAATTTTTATCTAACATTTATTTAATTAATAATAAAAAATATAAACTAAATAAAAATTATATGAATAGTGCAAATTTGTTGATTTTTAAAAAACTGTACTTTTGGAACTATTCAACATAAACAGCTCCACTAGGGCTCATGTGTATTCAAATTTACTTTATATTAAATGAACTTCTACTAGGTTTTCTAGAATTGTAGGTAATTTTAAAGATATGGTGCTCCGAATGAAAAAATAATTTTTTTTTAACGTTTTGAAACAGCCATCTCAGGAACCTTAAGACGTATATTATTCCCAAAATAAAGGTAATTTAATTTAATATAATGTAGCTTATGACCCGTATCTTTGTAGGGGCACTAGTGTTTGAGATATTCGCAAATTAATGTAAATATTGCTCATGAAATTTTGTCCGAACAACTATAGATTAATTAATTTTAGTAAATTTCATAAAAAGTACTACTCCTACGAAGATTAACGTCTTAAAATACATTATAGTACATTTAACTTAAATGATTTTAGCATTAAAGATTTCTGAAAATAAATTCAGTCCTGATTGAGTGAATTTTTATGAGATGTTGCTTTTTGAAAAGCTATATCTCGATGACTATTGAACGTAAATAAATAGGTTTATTAGGGCTCATATTTTAGCAAATTTATCCTACTTTAAAAGGTGTTCTCTTAGGTTTTCTAGTGCTGTAGATAGTTTTAAAAATATAGAGCTCCGAATGAAAAATTAATTTTTTTTTAACGTTTTGAAACAGCCACCATTTTGTATTCCCCCTATCTGTGTACGTGGTAGACACATCAATTTTGACTTTTAATTATAAAAATTTGGCGTGAAATAACTTCCTTTTTTTTTGTCTGGCTATTATACTATCATATTTAAACAAATTTACTCTATTTTAAATGACGTTCTACTCGGTATTTTAGAGTTGTAGCTTCAAAAATATGGTGTTCCGAATGAAAAATTATGTTTCTTTAAACATTTAAAACAGTCGCCATTTTCTTCCCCTCTTGCTATATTTGGCAGACACATCAATTTTCACTAGTAATTATGCTAAGTTTTCCTTAAGGTAATAAAAAATTTGTGTGAAATAACTGACTATTTTTTTCAAGTTGTCCCATATATTTTTCTACTCTCCTTATAACGTGGTAAGCCTATCATGCGATTTTGTTTCATCTCTCCTTCTTCAGCATAATATTGAATGTCTCCATCGGATTTTTTTATTTCAAGATTTAGTACCTTTCCTGTTTTCATCAATATTATACATCTTACTGATCTTTTATGGGAACACTTATGTACTTTTCTATTTCGCAATTTCCTTCCGCTTATTTTAAGATTGCTGAACGTTACTATCCGTTTCCGCAACTAGAATTACCCCGTTCAATGGATCAGATGATCAAAGTCCTAGAACTAGAATCGGATACGCTTTTTTAACAAAAGGGGCACCGATTTTTGTTTTAGTCAAAATAAAAATGTTTAAACAATAATTTTAGCGAATTTGACTATGGGAATTTTCATACCACAAAAAAGGGATGAAACGAAAAAAAAAATCGGCCAAAACCTCTTTATAGTACTTTCCTGACAAATAAAGCAGAAGGCCTTTATAACTTTATAACATATAAGTTCAAGGATATCCCTCTAAAATTATTTTGCAATTTATCCATCACCAATATTATTTATCTTAGATCAAGTTTAAATGTATGTGGATATTTATGGGTGTTTTTTTAAGCCCGATAGAACTTGAAATTGTAAAAAATAACACAAAAAATTAAATTGTAATCAAAATTTTTTTTTTATTCGAAAGATCAATACGTGACATTAACATTTGAAAATGATTTCGGGCATATGGGCACCGCGGCTGTTCTTGACGAAGCGCATTCTGGACGTCCAATTTTGGCCGTATGTCACGAATAACATGAACAATGCTGGCCTCCAAGGCGTCAATTGTTGCTGGTTTATCAGCATAAACCAGTGACTTCACGTAGCCCCACAGGAAATAATCGAGAGGTGTCAAATCGCACGACCATATGCGGCAATTTTGCTTATTAACAAACCCGTTAAGCCAAAAATGCGCCTCATCGCTGAACACAATTTTACAGAATGCGCTTCGTCAAGAACAGCCGCGGTGCCCATATGCCCGAAATCATTTTCAAATGTTAATGTCACGTATTGATCTTTCGAATAAAAAAAAAATTTTGTTTACAATTTAATTTTTTGTGTTATTTTTTACAATTTCAAGTTCTATCGGGCTTAAAAAAAGACCCTATATAATAAATCAAATTCAAATGAAGTTTTTGGTTTTAATACAAAATTCTCTAAAGTTAATCTATACCGTAGAGTGGGGTGACTATGGCACAGTTTTTAATATTTTTAATTCCTAAACCTAACAGAAGTTTTTACAATTAAAATAACGATTTTTTCTTTAATTTTGAACTATCAGGTTTCACTTCAATTAATGAAAAAAATGTTCTTCAAATATTAAAGGAGATACACATATTTTTTTTTCTCATTTCATCCCGCTATGTGGGTGACTTATGTGCCCTCTTTTTTAATCTTGGATTCCTTAAATATTGTTTATATAATGAAATGTAGGAATATTTCATAAAATATAAATATATTGTATAGTAGTAGTTTTCGTGTTATTTGCCAAAAGCTAAAATAAATTTACAAGAAATCATTAATTGTTTGGACAAAACTTTTGGTTTATGAAAAAGTATACTATCATGAAAACTACTACTCCTACGGAGATAAATTTCATAAACTACATTATAGCACATTAATCTAGTCTGATTTGAGTGCTAATAGAACTATGTTTCATGGTTTCTGAGATATAGATATCCCTCAATACATCCACAAACTACTGATTTTTCAGTACTTTTTTTTTTATTGAATGTTTCTTTTAAAAAAAACTGAATCCCGGGTAATATTGAATGTAAACAGCTCTGTTAAGGTTCATATTTTAGTAATTTTACTCTACTTTAAATGATGTATTATTAGTTATTTTTATTATTGTATTGTAGGTAATTTTAACGATGTGGAGTTTCAAATGAAAAATTATCTATTTTAACGCTTTGAAACAGCCACCATTTTTTATTGACCCAAACTATACTTGGCAGACTCATCAATTTAGACTAGTTATTATACATAGTTTTCATTAAACTAATAAAAAAAATATGGGTTGAAATGAGTATTTCCTCATTTTGGATTCTGGTACTATTTACTTATGATTATCACTGTAAGTGATATAATAACATTATACAAACATGTGGAGAATCTACTCATTAAGGGAACTCTAATGACATTGATAGAGGAGAAGATATTAAGGCCATCTTCTTTTCGGACGCCTAGGAGGATTGTGATGGAGAACCCAGGCTAGAAACAAGCTGGTTTGGGAAGTTTATCATGGAAGTTTGGTATCTGGTTCTGGCCAAATCGGCAACATATGGTACATCGAGGTCCTAATGGATGACTTGATTGTGACAAAGTAAGGAGCATTAAGGATGCTTTAGTGAAGCCTAAAAGCTCAACTCCGTATATTCAGATAGACCTTATAATAGTCATGTAGATCAGTCTTTTGTAATAGATTGGAAGTTTAGACCGTTTGTCTCGTAAACGTTGTAATAGAATCGACGAGCTGTTTCCTGTCTTTTTAATCTTGTATGAGAATTCCGTGTCGGTTGTTTGTCCAGATGTCCTAAGTAACGGATTTGTTCGACAGGAATAAGTGGGATATTATTAAAGGATACTGTAGGGCAAGAGGTCATGGGTTTACGACGAGAGGTAAATGCTATTTGGTGGGATTTATTTTAATCGTCTAGTTTTAGCACCGTTCTTGTGGGGTAATGATGTATTGGTGGGTTACTTTCTTTTCAAATATTTCTTATTAGAGATTGTGTGTCCAGAATAATTTCCTACTTCTAGTCCATTTTATTCTCTTTCCATCATTTGCGTTTATTTAAATATTAGCGTCTTTGAATGAATACATTTAAATTGAAATTCATAACTCCATTAACCTAGTGTGGGCAGGTCCGTAGCAGGAGTTGATTCAGTCCTAAAACTCTGCACGAAGTTCAGTCAACGATTCCCCGCTATCCTGTCGATAAAGTTTACGTGCTATCATCCACTGATTGTTTATTATAGCTCGAATCCCGAGTGGGTCTCATTTGTGATTTCAGACTATCAGATGGCCTCTCTGTTATTTCTGATAACAGTCTAATATTCAATAAGGCGAATGCTCTCCCCTCCTTCGGATACATAATTAATCAGGAAGGATTTTGTTGATTTTATGGAGTTTTACCGATGGTTCGGTAGATTTGATAATACTTGGAATAAATTTAACTTAACTAAAAATAAATAACAATTTTCTTATTTCGATCGGACTCGGAATCGGAAAATATTATTCAACCCGAAAGAGAAATTCCTAATTCAGTATGAATTATTTAATAATTTTCGTAATTGAATAAATACAGAAGTCATTAATAATTCCCGATAAAATTAACTGACGTTAATTTATAATTTGATGACTCGATTATTCCCTTTATCGAATCATTAATATTTTATGATTATTATATTTTTTGTTAATTTATCCCAATTATATTTATAAAAATATGTGCGCATCACACAGCTTTCTCGTACCCAACATGCGTCTACAAATCTTGTGTAGATTGTTGGGTTCACTATTTCTGTGATTTTCGAAAATAAAAATAAATCATAAGACTAGGAAAAGCATAGATCTTAAACAATAAATTTTGATTTTATAATAATCTTTTCACTTTTATGAAGCTGTTATTGTTTATATAAAATAATCTGTACCAAAGTTAAGTCTTAATACACTCTTTATTTCTTTACAAGTCCAACGTTTCGGCCAAATCGGCCATCCTCAAGGACAATTTTTTTTTTATTAATAATTTATTTATTGTTATTTACAACTGTATACAAATATATACAACAAGTAAATTTGTTGTAGGTGACATAATGACATTATACAAACATGCGGAGAATCTATCCACTGATAGAACTCCAATAACATTTCTAGAGGAGAAGATCTGGAGGCCATCTTCTGTTCAGACGCCTAGCGGGATTATTAGGTAATGAAGGAGAGGCCAGGTTAGAAACAAGTGGATTTGGGTGGTTGAGAAGTTTATCATGGAAGGAATGGTATCTGGTTCTGGCCAATCAGCAATATATGGAGCATTGAGGTCCTGATGGATCACTTGATTTGTGACAAAGTAAGGAGCATTAAGGGTTTTACGAAGGATTTTGGACTGTAAGGATTTGATTCGGGAGGAAACTGATGGTTTAGTGGAGCCCCTAAGCTCAACTCCGTATGTCCAGATAGGCCTTATAATAGTTATGTAGATCAGATCTTTAGTAGAGTAGATCTTTTGTAATGGATTGACAATTTAGACCGTTTGTCTAGTAAGTTTTGTATCAGTCGGAATCGAGGACTAGGTGTCTTTTTAGTCTTGTATGAGGATTCCATGTCAGTCGTTTGTCGAGATGTAGTCCAGGACAATCTTAAATATAAATTTACACCTCACATCCCATTTTAAGAACTTTTGCCAAAATATTAGGCAAATGTCACGGTGTTCCTTCATTCAGGACGGAAAAAATGTCTCTAAAAATAACATAAATAGAATAACACGTTTTACAAGTTCTTATTTCTGATATATAACGTAATCTTATTGACTTATTCTCAAGATTTAAAAAAAAAAATAATTAAAATGATAAGTTGAAGTAACCATTAAAACAAAAATCGTTTATCGATTATGCTGATATTATATAATATAAAAATATAATATTTTTTGGTCCTTTTTGATCGCTATTCCGATAATCCACTAGTTATCTACAAGAATTTTTTTTTACAAGAAATATCCTTCGTAAAATCCTCAATGCTCCTTACTTTTTCATAAATAAATCATCTTTAAAGACCTTAATATTTCATATGTAACCGATCCAGCCCGAACCAGACATCAATGCTTCCATAATAAACTCTCCAACCCTCTAGTGCTTAACCTTGCTTTCTCTTCCTGACAATCCTCAGAGGCCCCTGAAAAGAAGGTGGCCTCGGGACCATCTAAAGTAGAAATGATATTAGAGTGCTACCAATGGGTAGTTTCTCTATAAGCATGTATCATACTATTATAATGTGATATCAAAATTTACTAGATGTATTTTTTTTTGGAAGCAGTTGTGAATGCCACTATATCAATGCAAATATATATATGTGTGTGTGTGTTTAATTTAGTTTAGTTTTTCAGTTAAGCACTCATTATGTTATTTGAACACTTTTAAAAATGTTTTAAAAATCTTTTACTTTACTACGCTTTAACAACTAATATTAATTACCTAGATCAAACAATGTTATTATGTTATTTACTAAAATTAAATAAATATTAGATTGATTTTTAATTTTTAATTGCTTTGAATCCAAAAGAGTATTGAAAATGGATAGTGGATATGTTCGAACATTGTTATAGAAGTCAACTTTTGGCTGTTCATTGTGTCACAGTAATTATTTACAAATCAAAGTCACTCGTGGACACAAGCAGGACGTGTATGGGATTCAATATGGACTCCGTAACAAGTCCCCTAAATTGCGTCCCTGAAATTCCCCCTTTGTAACTTTTCCGAGAAGCACTTTTATCTGACTGATTTATTTACGAAGGAAAAGCTCCAGGCCTCCTTGAACATTGGCAATGAAACGAAATACATAAGGCAAAGAGCGTGCCCCCGACTCGTGGAACTGGGAGGATAGGACCCATTTAGACTGAAGGAGGGAGAAAGTTATGAATGGGAGGGTGGCAGGGAGGGAGGTAGGGAGGGAGAGAGTGGTATTGAAGAACAAGTATTGATCCTCGCTCCCTCAGAGGTTAATGGAACTGGGAGAGGCGCCATGGAGGTGCAACAGTAGACCAAATCCTTTCTCGTCGGTCCTCACTTCGTCAGCTGCAATTTATTGCAACCTAGTGCAATTTGTCAGTGACATTATTTATCATTGGTAACTGTCTTTTCTTCGTATCTCGGTTCCTAACTAGCATTTTGATTAATTAACTTTTTGTTAGTGTAATAAACAATGGATAATTACAAAAATAGATAAATAATTAAATGTAATAAAATTAAAACTCTCTCTTAATACCATTCATATCTACATAGTTTTTTTAATTTTTTTTTTTATTAACCTGTTGAATTAGGAACAAAGAACATATTTATTTTCACCTCTAGAAACCTTAAAATTAGAATTTTTATGTTAAGTGATAGTTTTGAAATGAGAACACTCCTCCAGATTTTTATCAACTAAAAAATAGCGACTGTCTTAAAACGTTGAAAAAATAATTTTACATTTTGAATTCCATATAGTTTAAACTACAACACAAGAAAACATAATAGGACGTCGTTTAAATTAAAGTAAATGAATTTGATGAAATATGAGCCCTACTAAAGCTTTTTACGTACGATAGTTGCCGAGATAAAAAATAACATTCTATAAAAATGTACTGAAAAATCTGTAGTTAGTGAATTCATTTTAGACAATTTACATCACACGAACTATGAGACGTTCATATGTTTATTAGGTATCAAATTAAAGCTAGTTTAATGTACTATAAAGTAGTTCATGACGTTTATCTTCGTGGGAGTAGTAGTTTTCATAATATTTACCGCTTTAGTAAATAGAAATTTTAGTAAATTTACTCTACTTTTAATGAGGTCTGGTGTTTTAAGTAGTGTTAGTGTTTAACAAGGTACTTTATAGCACATTAAACTAACTTTAACCGAGTAATATTTGGCATATGCACTTGTCATGGTTCCTGAGATAAATATTTCCCGGAATAAATACACTGTTGATTTTTGGAACGTGTACAAAAACTGCGAAAAATATTGTATTAAAAATATAGTCGTATTGTAATATGAATGTTGTATTAATATTAGTCATATTTTTCTGAAATGGCCATACTTCACATCACACCTTAACAGTTTTAGTACTAAACCCTGTTGTATCAACAACTTTTAGGAAGTATAAGATAAAACAGTAGAATTAGTATTTAAATTTTTATTAATTTTTTACTATTACAAATAAGACATAAAAAAAAAGAAAAATACCAATAAAGTAACGATAAAAAAATAAGAGAGGTAGTGGTTAGCTCATTGGTAAGGCTCTGTGATAGAAACTCCAAGGACCCTGGGTTCGAATCCGGCTGTGGAAGTTGATTATTTTCTGTTTCACTAAAGCGTCATTAAAATTGTAAATTAATTCATTAGCAGTAGTTTAATAATATGTAACATCAAACTGCTGCTGCACACCTGTATTGCTTGTAAGGCAGGGGAAGGTGGAAATAAATAAATGATTCACTATAGCCGTGAGTCCCCCCACCCAGCCTTATAAAGCGGGTTCCATTAATTGGATAAAAATCTGACAGTCGAGCGTGATTTTGACCAAATCACCTCATTGCCCAAACGTTGGTTTAGTAACACTATTTCCTTTCAAAAATGTACCCCTGACTCTTCTTGTATTGTAGCTGTACATATTTTTTAATATTTAAATTAACCATTTATCGGGTTTTCTCCTATTATTAGTTAATCATGCATTTTTTTTTTTAAACATCAGTATATACTAAATTAAACAAGAGTCAAATATAAAAAATATTTATGTACTTATATTTATATAAATTTAATGTTTTTAGTTGTTTAGTTGTTTATCTCAGCTAATTCAAAATATTTGAGTCCATATAAAAATAAATTTTTATTCGTTACTTGAGAACTTTAATATATTCGAATTGCAACTAAGAAGGAGAGGAATAAATATAATTTTGATTCTAATAATTAAATGTTGCGAGACAATCGAAGACAAGCTCTAAAAATTGCAGGGTATAGTTTTTTTGGGATTTACTAATTTCAGTTTTGTGACCCCAAACGTTGTCGAGATATCTTTTATTGTCAGACAACATATTGACTTAATATTTTGACTTTTCTCGCTTTAAAATAGAACAAGGTACATCTATCGTTATTATTAAGAACATATTTTGGAATGATTGTACCATTTTTCTTGTGCACAACCGTTGATCTAGTAAAAGTACTTCCTTACAAAGTACTGCACCCTCCATAACCATTAAAGTCTTATGCCATCAATCAAGAACGAATAAACAGCCGAAACAATTGGCCGGAGTTGGAGAAAGAAAATCGAGGCTCCTAAAATTGATCTTTTTAACACCAATGCAATATATATATATATATATAAACATTTAAAAAAGTTTAATTTAAAGAGGCATTTAAGGTGTGCAAAGTCTTAAAGCCGTGCCGAAAACATTTGGACATGAAATTCGGTAAATTTTTGTGGTATTGTTTCGCCCAGACGTATTAGTATAACAAGACCTATATTCAGCCTTAATCCTAACCCTCCATGTAAATAAAAAGAGACTCGATGTATACAAGTGGAATTAAGTAGAGAATAAACTATTATTTCATTAAACATGCCTGTATTTTGTATCCCCTTTTCCTTTTTTAAAATGAAATATAACCTGGATGCGGTCAAATTAAACTCAAATAGTAATATTATGTACTATTTTTATTTGAGCCAACGTTTCGCCCCACGTTGCAAGGCTTCGTCACGGCTAAAAAAGATACAAACACTTGACATAAATAAAAAAAGTAAATGAGAAATTACAAGGGTATACAATGAAACGTGTTTTTTTTTTAATAATACTTTTTATTTATTGATAGATATTACAATCTGCCACACAGTTGTGGGCAATAGGTAATAGTGATGAATGATCTCATATATACTAAAATGAAATAAAATAAATTAAATAAATGAATAAAAAAAAAAAAAACTCTTAAAATATATACAAACAGAAGAATAAACAAAATGAACATAATCAAACTATCTGTGCGATGAAACGTAAAAATTAAATAAGAAAAATTAGAGGTTATAAACTATAAATGAAAACGGTAATAGTAACAGATAAAGAAAAGAAATATTAAAGAAAAAAAAATTGTTTTTCTTTATTTTATTCTTATTTCTTTTCATCTCTTAATTTTTATTTTCTTTAATATTTCTTCTCTTTATCTGTTACTATTACCTTTTTCATTTATTGTTTATAACCTTTAATTTTTCTTATTTAATTTTTACGTTTCATTGTATAGCCTTGTAATTTTCCATTTACTTTTTTTACTTATGTTAAGTGTTTGTAATTTTTTTAGCCCTGACGAAGCCCTGCAACGTGGGACGAAACGTTGGCTCAAATAAAAAAAGTACATAATATTACTATTTGAGTTTAATTTGACCGCACCCGGGCCATATTCCATTTTTTTGAACACAAGGTCAATCAGATTCCATCTATTTTCTTTTGTTTTTTCGTTCCAAGTACTCATAAATCAGAGAAAATATTTCTGTTACCGCAAACAACTCTTGTGCAGAATGACACAGGAAACAAAAACTAAACCAGAAATATACTGTTAGCTTTTAATTTCATATAGAGCTCCCCTTCATGGGGCTCCCTGGTAGCTCCCTAAATCATTGACTGCCTCTGTTTGCCTCCTCACTTTCTGTAATTAGGTTTCCTTAATTAGCCACTCACTTTCCGAGGAGGCAATAACTACAGCAAGTTAACGTCCATGTCTTCGTTATGTGTAACTAAGTTGGATGAATGAGGATTGTCTTGTGATCTTTACATAGTAATATGAGCCGTTTATTTTGAAAGTGGACTAAGTCCATCTTCCAAAAAAAAAATTAATTAATCTTTACACACCTAATCGTTGTAAGATACTAAGTGTTATTGCATATCTCCTTAAATGTATTAGTGCTTCGTTACTGTAGTTTTCCATAAATAATAAAACGGGTGCATTCCACTTAACGCTAAGGATACTTGCAATTCAATTCCATCTCATGCGTCTGCAAATGTACATATACAGAAAGATCTTTGCTTCTACACTCTCAGTCAAAAGTATTACAACACCCATAATTCTCGATATTTCCTTAGCTTTGACCTTAATTTATAGTAATATTATTTTTTTTTAAATATTTATTTAATGTAATTTACAATGTACAAAATAATAAATACAATAAGTAAATAGGTGAAATGTTTCATTTACGCTTGAAAATCTTGGGAAGGAACCACCTATTGGTTGTACTTCATTCATTAACTTAAATTAGATAGTCCCGTGGCCATCTTCTTTTCAGACGCCTCGGAGGATTGTCAGGGACTGTTAAGGATGAGAGATTAAGGACTAATGGGTTAGGAAGGGTAAGGAGTGAAAAAGATGCATATTTGTTTTGGGCCAAATCTACTACGAATGGGATGTTGAGGTCTTTGGGGATGAGTTGATTTGAAACGTAATAAGGAGCATCAAGAATTTTGGATTATAAGGATTGGATGCGGGAGGAATTTGATGGCTTGGTAGAGCCGCAGAGCTCAATTCCATATGTCCAAATTGGTCTGATTATCGTAGTGTATAATAATTTTTTGTAGTGAATGGGAAATTTAGAGCGTTTGTCAAATAGGTAGCAGTCGAAATCTACGAGCTGTTTCTTGTCGTTTCAGTCTTGTATGGGAATTCCAAGTAAGTTTCTTGTCGAGATGGAGTCCTAAGTATCGAATCTGTTCAACAGGCGTTAGGGGAATTATTTATTAAATGGGAGACATTAGGGATTAGACACATTGTTATTCACAATTTACCAATGGGAGAATTTTGGTTTTTTGGTTAGCTTGCAGATTTCTTTTCGTCTCATTATTTCTGAGATGAAGATTTCCCACAATAAATTCACTAACTACTGAGTATTCAGTATATCTTTTATGAAATTCGACGTACAGATGTCTATTAATACCCAAATAAAAGCTATTCAACTTACTATAAAGCAGTTCATAATGTTTATCTTCGTAGGAGTTTTAGTTTTTAGGATAGTTACTCAAATAAATTTATTTATAGTTTCATGTGCAAAAGCTATATTCCTGTGGGAATATCATATAAACTACTTCTCTTATGAAGATATGTGAATTAAACTATTTTATAGTAACTTAAATTACCTTTATTTTGAATGCTGGCAGATATTTGTACGTCTTATGGTTCCTGAGATATTTTGTTCTCAAAAATCAAAAATTTTATCAAGCACCTAAAAATTAAAATTATGAGAATTTATTCGTTCAAATATCATAACAATACTATTTCTACGAAGATATAGTACATTTAATGAGCTTTAATTTTAGTGCTGTCAGACATCTATATACCTTATGGTTCCTGAGTATACATTTCTCAAAATAAATTCACTAACTACTGATTTTTCAGTACATTTTTTTAATAAAATGTTGCTTTTTAAAATACTGAATCCCGGGAACTATTGAACGTAAACAGTTATGGCTTATATTTTAGTAAATTTACACTACTTTAAGTGATGTCCCATTAGGTATTTTAGTGTTATAGGTGTTTTTAACGATATGGAGTTCCAAATGAAAAATTATTTTTTTGTAAGGTTTTGAAATAGCCGCCATTTTTTATTGACCCAAACTTGACAGTCTCTTAATTTTAGGTTAGTTATTATGCATAGTTTTCATTAAAGTGATATAAAAAAGGGCGATTTTTTTTCTCCTTTTAGACTCTGGTACAAGATCTGAGTTTTATTTATAGGCACGAACTGTTGATATGTCAGCATTAAATATTTATTTTTTTTA
>NW_027115271.1:429285-436061 GCF_000696795.3 Halyomorpha halys | reverse complement strand
AAATGTTGCTTTTTAAAACACTGTATCTCAGACACTATCGAACGTAAAATTCTCTATTAGGTCTTACATTTTAGCAAATTTACTCTACTTTAAATGATGTCCTATTAGATTTTCTAGTGTCCTAGGGAGTTTCAAAGATTTGGAGGACCGAAAGAATTTTTTTTTTAATACTTTGAAACAGCCACCATTTTGTATTTCCCCTAACTATACTTAGCAGACTCATCAAATTTGACTAGTAATTATAAGTAGTTTTCATCAAGGTAATAAAAAATTGGGGTGATATAATTGAATTTTTATCATGTTTTTGTAAATTCAATAAGAGATACATTGATATCGTATGTCAGGACAATTATTTTTAACCACAAGTTATATTCACGCGAAAAAGACGTGTCGAGATTTTTTTTTTTCAATCTCAAACCCCGTCATGTTTTCAACGTTTTCTATATCGTATGAATATTCAAAAGAGAATAATGACCGGAGAGCGGGCCTGTGTTATTTTCAGGCAGGTTGACAAATATCCAATCAATATTGTTTGCTCCAGAGGTACGGATATTGAGGCACGGATATGGGGGGCCGATTAGTCGGGACCTAATGGAAGAAAATCCGCAGAATACAACTCGCTGACTGTTCCATGGCTGTGCCTAAACGATAAAGCACTATCGTCAATCCACTCCCACGACCGGTCGAAGCAAAACAGAAAAAAAAAATAGGGGGTGCTATCTGGAGATGAGTTTTGTAACTACTGGGTACCATTTTTATTGATCGTAAAATCCAGTTTTTCATGGAAAAAAACATTTAAAAAAAAAATTATTTTATTAATAAAAATATATTACATTCAATACGGTCCGACCAGATGACATAATCTATCGGTCGGTGCCAAAATAACACATGCAAATGATAGACATAAGTGATATGTAAATATTACAGTTTTGACTATTATGGCGTTGTGGAAGCTATACAATTTTTAAACTAGATAAGTACAATATGAATTGATCTGTAGTGTTACAACTAATTATTTAATTAACAACTAAGAAAATGAAAATAAAGTAAAAAATAAAAATAATAATTATTAAAAAAATGAATAAAAAAATCATAATTATAACTAAAAGGATTTTTAATTGAATAATAAAGCTGTAAATTTACTATTAGTGAATTAATATAATAATGAGAATAAAACAAGATGATACAGAATATGATAAAAAAAGGATCCAATCATATTACTGAGTACACACGTACATTGCTAATTCTAATTGTTATTTAATAAATAAATTATGTGAAGTTAAAAAAAAAAATATATACAGGTCATTTGGTAAATCAAAATCAATTATTGGGAATCATAGAAATAAGAAAGTTCCCAATTAAATATTTCTTTTTTAGTTTTTGTGGGTGCTTTATTTATTAGTTTTTCTGGTAAGCGATTGAACAGATGTGGTACCATATAGTTTAAGCTACGTTTACCAAATTTATTGCTATAGAGTATGATCGATCTTTTTTCTAACATTTTTTAAATATATATATTTTTCTTTTCTAACTAAATTAATATCCATCAATTTTATTTATGGATGTCTCATATCAGGAATCAATGGATTTATGGATGTTTTCCACTAATAAAATTAAAGATAGTTTAATGTAATATAAATTAGTTCATAACGTTTATCTCCGTAAAAGTAGTAGTTTTTATTATTTTTGTGTATGAAATTTTGTTTTTATTATTATTTATCTAGGAAGTGTGGTAAAACTTTAATAAATAAATATAATTTAAAAAAATCTCTATATTTTGTACAACTCTATAAAGATACCTACATCAAAGAAGGAATAAAAAAAAAAAATTACAATATTCCAGAAATTACGCTTAGGGATTAATTTTAGTGTAGGTAAGGACAAAAGTAGGTTGAATTTATTAGGACCGTTTGTTTTTATCGTTAGCTGGCAGAAACTAGCAGCCTTCTACGGTATAAAAACTTTTATAGCTCCCAGTAAATTACAGAACCGAAAGAGTTATTTCCAACACAGCCATATATTCTACTTTCCAAAGAAAAACTGAACATAGCCTCTTCTTCCCTCGACAACTCGGCGTAATGAAATCCTTCGGGTCGATCTTACAATATAGTTATAAGTTTTAAGGTTAACAATTTAAAAAAAAAAATATTTATTAACATTTACAACTGTACATAATACATGTAGTAAATTTGAAGTAAGATCATAACGTTATGATACAGGCATGTTGAGATATTATCCATTGCGCTCTAAAAACATCTTTACATCAGAAGGTCTCGGGGCCATCTTCTTTTCTTGGAGGATTTTCAAGAATGGATGAGAAAGCAAGGTTAGGAACTAGTGGGTTTGTTAATTAATGAATTTATAATGGAAGGAATGATATCTGGTTCGGGCTAGATAGGTAATATATGGAACATTAAGGTCTTTATGTATAATTTTATTTATGAAAAAGTAAGGAGCATTGAGGATTTTACGAGGGATTTTGGATTGTAAGGATTGGATACGAGAGGAATTCGAAGGTTTAGTGGAGCTCCAAAGCTCAACTCTGTATGTTCAGATAGTTCTTACTAAGTGTTGACCTGTCTTTTGTAATGAATTGGAAGCTCACAGCGTTTGTCTAGTTAAGCAGCACTTAACTGTGTGAACTCCCAAGTTTTACCCCACTTCCTATATAGATATTCATATCAAAACATTTTCATACGCAAATATAATAAAAACTACTACTTTTACGGAGATAAACCTAATGACTAATTTATAGTACGTCAAACTATCTTTAATTTTATTTGTGGCAAACATCTATACGTCCGTTGGTTCCTGAGACATAGTGTTTATAAACCAAAAAGGTTTATCCCAATAACTTTGAATCACCATCGAAGTGATTTTTACGCGTTTTGCACACGGACTCGACGCGTCTTATGGTACTCCACCTATATGCCTAAATTTCGGAACCCGAACTTACCGACTTACCGTTAAACACATTTCAACTAAATACCGAGCATAGTACGTCTCTAATTTTTATATGATTTTCCAGCAGACCTCCATTCCATTTTGGAGGTTAACAAGTAGACTGTTGATAAACTTTTTGAGTTTCTACTCTAAAATGTATTCAAATTATACCACAAGTTACGATGTTGCAATACTTATTTTAATATAATAGTGGCCATGAATCCGAGCCCCTTTCTGTATGTGGTCGAGGCTATATTCTAACGTCTTGAATGAGAAAACTATCTTTTGAGATTCGATAACTAAGGAACTAATGTCTAATAAGTGGTCCATGCCTTTAAATATTAAAAATAAAAATGGTGTTTATTTTATGAAATGGTAAAGGAAAAAACTTTATTGAAATACCAATATAAAGTTGTCCTGCCCAAACTTGGGTTGCTAGCTATATCGCATACTTATTTTAGTCTAATCAAAAGATATTTTTAAGCTAACAATAAATAGGTCTATACAAGTATGCAATAATAATTACAAACATTAGTAGTGTACTGCATTAGAACATAACGTAGACTTTTTTTTTTTCTTTCTGCCTTTTTTTTTACCTTTTTCTTTTTTCTCTTTTTCATGATTTTTTTCCCCTCCTTTTTCATCTATTTCCCTTTTTCTTTTCCTTCCCTTCTTTTCCCCTTTCATATTTGGTTGCCTTTAACAGAATAATGGATAAAAAAATCAACAAACTATGTTAAAATTAATATACAATAAATATATAACAAATATTAAAATATGTACAAAAATAATAAAGTAATAAATAAAATAACAAACAAGAAATGCAATGTATGCATGCCATCCTTCCTCTGGATAACTCCCTTAATCATTAATTTCCTTACTCATTTATTTCAGTTTACTCCTAAACTTCAATAGCAAATCACCTTTAACCTTCGTCGTAAACCTACCGATTGCCCTACAGTATCCTTTAATAATGTTGTTTTACTCCTGTTGAAAAGATCCGCTACACTGGATTGCAACTGGACAAACGAATAACCTGGAATCGTCACACAAGACTGAAAAGACAGAAAACTGCACGTCGATTCCGACCATTACAGCACTTATCAGACAAACGGTCTAAACTTCCAACACATTACAAAAGACTGATCTACATGACTGTAATAAGGCTAATCTGGACATATGGAGTAGAGCTTTGGGGCTCCACTAAACCTTCGAATTCCTCTCGTATTCAATCCTTCGTAAAATCCTCAATGCTCCTCACGTTGTCACAAATAAAATCATAAATAAAGATCTTAATGTTCCCTATATAACCGATCTAGCTCGAACCAGATATCACTCCTTCCATTATAAACTCTCTAACCACTCAAAACCCCTAGTTTCTAATCCTGCATCATCTTCCATTCCTGGCAATCCTCCGAGGCGCCTGAAAAGATGATGGATACGAGACCAGCTAATGTAAAATGTCATTAGAGTGCTACCAATGGGTAGTTTCTCTACACGCCTGTAACACTCCAATTTAACTTAGATCAGATTTACTATTACAGCACTTATCAGACAAACGGTCTTAAGTTCCAATCCATTACATACGGACATACGGAGTTGAGCTTTAGGGCTCTACTTAACTTTCGAATTCCTCTCTTATCCAATCTATAATCCTCAATGCTCCTTGTCTTTGTCAGATATAATTAAAAAGTAAATCAGCTATTAACACCTTAGTGTTCCTGAGATGAAGATTTCCCACAATAAATTCACTAACTACTGATTTTTCTATATATCTTTCATGAAATTTACAGATGTCTATTAGTACTCAAATAAAAGCTAGTTTACAGTACGTTGAACTAGCTTTTATTTAATTTAAAGTAGTTCATAACATTTATCTTCGTAGGAGTTGTAGTTTGCCCAAGTAAATTGATTTATAGCAGTTCAGACAAAATTGCATGTGCAAAAGTTATATTCCTGTGCGAATAACATAAAAATCTTACGAAGATATGTGACATAAACTATTTTATAATAAGTTAAATTACATTTATTTTGAATGCTGGCAGACATATGTGCGTCTTATGGTTCCTGAGATATGTTTCTTCAAAAATCAAATTATCTGAACAGAAATTAAAATTTTGTGAATTTATTCGGTCAAATATCATAAAAATACTACTCCTACGAAGATAAATGTTACAATCTGCTTTATAGTTCATTTAACTGGCTTTAATTTGTGTGCTTGTAGACATCTTAAGTCATACGGTTCCTGAGATGAAATCTATATTTCACAAAATAAATTCATAAACCACTGATGATATCAAATGTTGCTTTTTAAAACACTATATCTCAGGGCCTATTGAATGTAAAAAGCTCTTTTGGGTCTCATATTTTCAACAAATTTTCTCTAATTTAAATCATGTCTTATTTGAATGTCTAGTGTTTTTGGTAGTTTCAAAGATATGGAGGTCCGAATGAATTTATTTTTTTTTTTAAACATTTTGAAACAGCCACCATTTTGTATTTCCTCTGACTATACTTTTATCAAATTTGACTAGTAACTATTGTAATTATTGGTAAGTAATTAAGGTAATATAAAAATGGGGTAAAATAACTGCATTTTAAAGTTGCTTCTGCTCAATGTCCTTGTCTTTTTCACAAATAAAATCATCCATATAGACCTTGTTCCATGTATGTTCCACGTGTAACCTACCTAAGCCGAACCAGATATCAATCCTTCCATTATAAACTACCAAACCCACTATTTTATAGAGAAGAAGATGGCCTTGAGACCTTCTAATGTTGAAATGTAGAAATAGGAATGAGTTTCCTCATAAATGGTATTTCGTATTCATTTAAAATTTTTTGAGGTTAATGACTTCTATTTTTGAATGAGAATTTATCACTCTAGAGAGTGATAGCTGTGCTAGAGAGAAATGAAGATGCACAAATGGTTGACATGATTTCCCATATGAAATCATGAGGTACATGAATATGGGACATTGGTCCCGAAACGTTGTACAATGTCATGAAGAATTAATTAATAAATAATTCATTAACCTCAAACATTTGTAAATGAATTGACTCACCAGATTTCATAGAGAGATAATCCAGATATTTCGTATATATTTTTCTTAATCATGATTAACTTTTATTTTATCATAGATTTTCATTTAGCGATGACCAAAGCAACAACTAAGACCTCTAGGCTTTAATGACCCATGAGGGGCTACTTAAACAAGAACTGTCTAGAGACCACTGTAAATTAGAACAGTTGAGACTGAATCTCTAAATGGAGATTGCAATATTAAACTATCCAATTAACAGGGTCCGAACGTAGCCAACATTCCATCGGTCACACAATGTAAATTGTATTTTCTCGGACGGAAGGCTTTAATTAGCAAAACTAGTTAGGATAGCAATGGTCTCTTTGTGCTAAAGCTGTCTAATGCAATATCTGTAATTTAACAACAACTGTCAACTAAATTTTCTAATTATGATATAAATACATGATTTATTTCAAATGAACTTTAGAAGAACTGATCATTAAAGAAAAATATAAGAATTTAATTATCATCAAAAAATCAATCTCACTAATAATAAATATATATAATAATAATAAAGGCTCCATGAACCCGAAGGTTTAAAGCCGATACTAATCGTTCTCTACATACATATTTCCAGTGACGCTCTTCCAAACCCAAATCCAATAAATCAGTTTTAACGCAATCCTCCCATCTACGTTTCAGTCTACCCCTCGGGCGTTTATCTATCAATACAGTGTTCATTAACGTTTTAGGGATCCGTCCATTACTCATCCCTACAACCTTACACGCCGCAATACTACAACCTGAATT
>NW_027115271.1:423846-429225 GCF_000696795.3 Halyomorpha halys | reverse complement strand
GAGCTTTGGGGCTCCACTAAACCTTCGAATTCCTCTCGTATTCAATCCTTCGTAAAATCCTCAATGCTCCTCACGTTGTCACAAATAAAATCATACATAAATACCTTAATGTTCCCTATGTAACATTGTCTTGATATTTAAATAAATAGATATTGCTTGATTACGAGGATTTTATTCAACATATTGAATGAACTGATTGAATATCTTTTAAGTTTTTCAGCTCCCTCTGTCCAAAAAAATGTATCTTTGGGTCGAATGGGTCGATTTATTTTTTTTTTTTCATAAAGTGAAGACAGTGAAAATCACCTGGACTGTAACAAATAATATACACGCAAGTTGTACTAAAAACTGTTTTAATTGCCAGATAGAATTTTGAAAAAAATTCCAAAGTACCCAACATAATATTAGTTGTTCAAATTACAAGTAATGCTTAACTAATTTTTTTAAAATTCATTCAATGATATTTACAACAGTATTAAAAACATATATATTGTGTAAATTTTATGTTAATGTAGACATGTGGAGAATCTACCTATTGATAGAACTCCAATAACATTTCTAGAGGAAAAGATCTCGAGGCCAAGTTCTTATTAGACGCCTAGGAAGATTATCAGGTAATAAAGGAGAAGTCAGGTTAGAAACAAGTGGGTTTGGATGGTTGGGAAGTTTATCATGGGTGGATTGGTATCTGGTTCTGGCCAAATCGGCAACATATGGAATATTAAGGTCCTGATGGACGACTCGATTTGTGACAAAATAAGGAGCATTAAGGATTTTGGACTGTAAGGATTGGATACGAGAGGAATTTGATGGTTTAGTGGAGCCAGAAAGATCAACTCCGTCCAGAAAGGCCTTATTATATTCATATAAATGGGTCTTTTGTAATTAACTTGAAGTTTATACTATTTGTCTAGTAAGTGCAGTTATTGTCGAAATCGACGTGCAGTTTGCTGTCTTCTCAGTCTTATGTGAAGATTCCAAGTTAATCGCTTGTCCAGATATAGTCCAAGATAGTGGATATGCTTGAAAGGGGTAAGAGTAACATTATTAAAGAATATTGTCGGGCATTCGGTAGGTTTACGACGAAGGGTAAAGGTGATTTGATGGGAATTTTTGGGATTTATTTTAATCCTCCGATTTCGGCACCATTCTTCGAGGATAGTAATATGAGATTGGAGAGTTTGAAATGCAATTAAAGAGTTATTATTAACAGCGAGCACACATGTGTGTTGCTTTTTAAAACGCTATATCTCAGGACCTATTGAACGTAAAAAGTTCTTTTTGGGTCTCATATTTTCAGCAAATTTTCTCTAATTAAAATCATGTCTTATTTGAATGTCTAGTGTTTTTGGTAGTTTCAAAGAAATGGAGGGTCCGAATGAATTTATTTTTTAAATATCTTGAAATAGCCACCATTTTGTATTTCTCTTAATTGTGATTGATGGGAATTTTTGGGATTTATTTTAATCCTCCGATTTCGGTACCATTCTTCGAGGATGGTAATATGAGATTGGGGTGTTTGAAAAGCAATTAAAGAGTAATTATTAACTGGGAGCACACATATGTCACCAGTATACGTGGTAAGGATAGTGTTATAAATGGTTGGGATGTCAGTTGTATAGACAGTGTAGACGATGGGACCGAGGATTCTATCTTGAGGAACACCAGCGGACTGAGATATAATTTTTAATATTCATTATTGACGAGCAATTTCCTGTCTTGTATAAGGATATCAAGTCAGTAGTTATTTAGATGTAGTCTTAGGTAATGGATATGTTCGAAAGCATAAGTGGAGTATTGTCATGGACTTACGATGATTTGGGATGATTTATTGGAATTTAGTTTAATCCTCTAATTTGGCACTACTTCTATTTTTTAAAATTTAAATTTAAATTATTAAACACTTATAGATAAATGAATAAACTATTTAACTTTAGCAATAAATCAAAGTTCTTGTCGTGTGAAATACATTTCCATCCCTATTCCAAAATGATCTTGTAGCGACAATAGATTCCAGCCGAGTACTAAAAGCGGTGCTGTATGTAGATGTATGCATATAGCTTCACCGACCATAGCTCTTTCTGCTATGTTGGCTCAGAACAAAGCAGTTCAGGTATCGCCTTGCTGTTGTTACTTACTGTTACTTTGAATAAAAATAATAATAATACCTCACAAAATAGATTGGGTTTTGCATTGTATTTGAGTAGTCATTTATTTATAACTTGATATCAATGCATACAACTCAGTCAATTGAACTTACAGTACAATACCCTCAGAAGAGAAAAAAGTCAATTATTTCACTACAATCTTATTTACTTTAATGAGCACTATGAATAATTACTAGTCAAAATTTATGAGAGCCTCAAAAATCAGTAGTTAGTGAATTTATTTTTAGAAATCAATATCTTCCTCAAGGTAGTATCCTTGGCCCCATCCTCTACACCGTCTATACAGCTGATATTCCAACCAATCCTAACACTATCCTCACCACGTTCGCCGATGACACATGTGTGCTCGCTGTTAATAATAACCCTTCGTCGTAAATCTACTGACTGCCCTACAGTTTCATTTAATGATGTTACTCTTACCCCTGTCGAACAGATCCGACACCTTGGACTACATACAACCTGGAATCCTCACACAAGACTGAGAAGACAGGAAACTGCACGTCGATTTCGACTATTTCAGCACTTACTAGACAAACGGTTTAAACTTCCAACACATTACAAAAGACTGATCTACATGACTGTAATAAGGCTAATCTGGACATATGGAGTAGAGCTTTGGGGCTCCACTAAACCTTCGAATTCCTCTCGTATTCAATCCTTCGTAAAATCCTCAATGCTCCTCACGTTGTCACAAATAAAATCATAAATAAAGATCTTAATGTTCCCTATGTAACCGATTTAGCTCGAACCAGATATCACTCCTTCCATTATAAACTCTCTAACCACTCAAAACCCCTAGTTTCTAATCCTGCATCATCTTCCATTCCTGACAATCCTCCGAGGCGCCTGAAAAGATGATGGCTACGAGACGAAGGATTCGTAAAATCCTCAATGCTCCTTACTTTGTCACAAATAAAATCATACATAAATACCTTAATGTTCCCTATGTAACATTGTCTTGATATTTTCTAAAATAAACTCATTTTCAGTTGTTTGGACAAAATGTATGCAAAATTCTTATTGATACTCAAATATCATAAAAACTACTGCTCCTACAAAGATAAATGTTATAATATAAATATCGTTTAAATCTACAAAAGAAATTCATTAAATAATAATTTCTAACCAATTAATTGTATAGTACAAGAGCCCCAGATGATAAAAAAGTCAGTTATCTCACCCCAATTATTGATTACTTTAATGAAAACTATGTATAATGAATAGTTAAAATTGATGAGTCTGTCTCAAAAATCAGTGGTAAATTTATTTTTAGAAATTAATATCTCAGGAACCATTATGATTAGCACTCAAATTATTAGACATCTATTATCATTCAAAATAAACCAAGTTTAATGTGCTAGTTTTCTAAGGTAGCTTATGGTGTTTATTTTCCCAGGAGTAGAAATTTTCCTAATATACGACAAAATAATGTAACAAAACGTTGATTTCTAGTTGTTCGGACAAAGACTTATGATTTATTAAAATATATATCTCAAGAATTATTAGACGAACAGAATAATCGATTATAATGTTTTTCTTCGTAGGAGTAATAATTATTTATGAATTTTCTAAAATAAACTGATTTTTAGTTCATAGGACCAAATTTTTTATGCAAATTTCATATTGATACTCAAATATTATTTTTACCTAAATAATTTAAACTTTGACTTTTGATCGATACAGTCTGTAAGCCCCTGCTTGCCACTTTTAACTCTACAAGAATAAGTCAGTAAGATATGCGGTTGTGAATTCTGGGGATCAGCATTATTTACAAAAAGAAAAAAAATCATTTTTTTTTTTCATTATATAAGTCATTTCTTTATTTTATGAATTCTATAAATATTATTTATTTTGGCTTGTTAACTAATTTACTTTCACTTACATAATAATATAAAATACAATGAAAGGTTCTCTGTTTCCAAAATTACAACTTTTCAATTACTTTTTTGACTAAACAGAAAATGTTGAATGCAAATTTCATATTAATACTCAAATATCATAAAAACTACTGCCCCTACAAAGATAAATGTCATAATCTAAATGTCGTTATATTTTACAAAATAAATTAATTAAATGCTAATTTCTAACCAATTAAACTTATAGTACAAGAGCACCAGAGGATAAAAAAGTCAGTTATTTCACACCGATTTTTTCGTACTTCAATGAAAACTATCTATAATTAATTACTAGTGAAAATTAAGGTTTCTACCAAGGATTGTTAGGTGGAATAAAAAATTTCATTCGGAGCTCTATAAATTTAAACATACCTAAAACACTTGAAAACCTAATAGAAAATCACTTTAATTAGAGTAAATTTTCGACAATATGAGTCCTAAAGGGCCTGTTTACGTTCAATAGTTTTATCTATTTTACTATAGAAATCTTTTTATAAGATAAAATTTAAATTTGTTAATTAAAAGTTGTAATTATCCTAAAAGAAGGAACCTCTAATCATATATAAGTCATTTATATAAATATTTTTAGTATTTTATAACTGTTATATATAATCGCTCATTTTCTCTCAACAGCAATTTGATAATGACAAAGTGGAGTGCTGATAAACTTGTGCGATAGTTAGCTTTCAGTTGGCTTCAGCTGAATCAGACTCCCTCGTTTCGCAATGACCTGATACCATTATGCTTATTTAGTAAATTGTACCTTTATTAATCCTTGATATCAAGATTTGAATCATATTACGTAAATATCCTCAATGGCCAAAAATTTCCATTTAAAAATTATCAATTATACTGAAACATTCTTTATTAATTTATTTTACATCTCTAACCATCCGTTATTAATAGCAATCGTAATATTTAGTTTCACAGTCTTGGAATATTCATCGAAACAGTTGTAGGTTAATATGCAAGGGACTAATATAATATAATCAATTAGGAGATCATTTACCTTCACTCCTCCAAAAAAGACGAGAACAATTACTTCCATTTACTTCATCCCAAATTTTTATTACTTTAATGAAAGCTATGTATAATTACTAGCCGAAATAAATAAAAGGAATATATAACGCATCACAATATATATATGCGATTATCTACGGTACAACAAAAAAATATATTATTTTCATATAGAAATCGATAAAAAAATACAGTGAACTACTAGTATAGGGTCTTTTTTTAAGCCCGATAGAACTTGAAATTGTAAAAAATAACACAAAAAATTAAATTGTAATCAAAATTTTTTTTTTATTCGAAAG
>NW_027115271.1:417937-423462 GCF_000696795.3 Halyomorpha halys | reverse complement strand
GAATAAAAAAAAAATTTTGATTACAATTTAATTTTTTGTGTTATTTTTTACAATTTCAAGTTCTATCGGGCTTAAAAAAACACCCTATATAAGAGAGGGGAAAAAAAGGCAATTATTTCACCCCGATTTTTCAATAAAAAAACTATGTATATCAAAATTGATAAGTCTGCCAACTATACGTAGGCGGAATAAAAAATGATGGCTGTTTCAAAACGTTAAAAAAAATTAATTTTTCATTCGAAGCTCTATATCTTTAAAACTAACAACAATATTCGAAAACCTAATAGAACACCATTTAATAAAGAGTTAATTTGCTAAAATATGAGCCGTAATAGAGCTATTTACAATCAATAATTCTCGAGATTTAGCTTTTTAAAAAGCAACATTTCTGAAAAATTGCATTGAAAGATTAGTTGTTTTTGATGAATCTAATGATTATGAGATTAGTAGTGTTTGATGAAGAATTAATTTATTTTGAGATATCTATATCTCAGGAACTATGTGACTTACAGATATCTATTAGCATTCAAATTAAAGCAAGTTTAATGTACTATAAAGTAGTTTATGACCTTTATTTCCGTAGGAGTAGTAGTTTTCAGGATATTAGCTAAAATAAATTGATTTATTGTTGTTCGGACAAATTTTCATATGCGAAATATTTATTCATATGTGTAATAAGCTAGTTTGTAGTAAGATAAATTACCCCTGCCAGCACTCACAATAAAGGTAATTTAACTTACCATTGTACCGCATATATATCGTGATGTATTATATATTCGATGATGAGGATTGAACCTGGATTTTTTTTGGATTCAACATTGCCTGGGTGTTGATCATCGAAGTATTCATTTAATTTCAGCAAATATGTTTAAAACTACTATTCCTACGTATATGAACGTCATAAACTACTTTTTACTAAATTCAACTAGCTTTAATTTTAGTGCTGGCAGATATATGCACATCTAATGGTTCCTGATAAAACGACTTCTCATAAAAAATTCATGATTTTGGCATATAAAATGTTGCTCTTTGAAAAAATGTATTTCGAGAACTATTGAATGTATATAGGGCCTTTAGGACTCATATTGTAGAAAATTTACTCTTAAGTGAATTTCTATTAGATTTTCAAATGTTTTAGGTAGGTTTAAATTTATAGAGCTCCGAAAGAAAATTTTATTTATTTTTTTAACATTTTGAAACTCGCCATTTTGTTTTCCACCTAACAATACTTGGTAGAAACTTCAATTTTTCCTAATAATTAATTATACATAGTTTTCATTAAAGTACGAAAAAATCTGGGTGAAATAACTGACTTTTTTGTCCTCTGGGGCTCTTGTACTATAACATTTATCTTTGTAGAAGCAGCAGTTTTTATGATATTTGAGTATTAATATGAATTTTGCATACAACTTTTTCTGTTTAACAAAACAAATAATGTTTATAGAATTAATAAACTACATAAATGACTTAAAAAATAACAAAAAACAGTGATTTTTTTATTTTTGTAAATGATGCTGCTCCCCAGAATTCACAACCACATTTCTTACTGACTTATTCTTGTTAAGTTAGAGGCAAGCAGGAGCTTACAGACTGTATCGATCAAAAGTAATTTTTTAAATTATTTAGGCATGAATGGATAGTTTTTATGATATTTGAGTATCAATTTGAAATTAGCATATACAATTTTGTCCTAAGAACTAAAAATCAGTTTACTTTAGAAAATATCATAAAAATTATTACTCTTATGTCATAAACTATTTTATAGAACATTAAAAAAGCTTTAATTTGAATGCTCATATACATCAGTAAGTCTTATGGTCCCTGAGATATATATTTTAATAAATCCAAATCTTTGTTTGAACAACTAGAAATCAACAGTTTGTTGCTTTATTTTGTCTATATGAGGAAAATTATTACTCTTACGAAGATAAATGTCATAAACTACTTTATGAAACATTAAAATAGATTTAATTTTATTTAGTTGGTAGAAACTTCAATTTTGACTAGTAATTATACATAGTTTTTATTAAAGAAAAAATCGGAGTGAAATAACTGACTTTTTTGTCCTCTGGGGCTCTTGTATTAAAAATTTAATTGGTTAAAAATTAGCATTTAATGAATTTATTTTGTAAATTATAACGAAATTTAGATTATAATATTTATCTTTGTAGGAGCAGTAGTTTTTTTATGATATTTCAGTATTAATATGATTTTTTCGTACAACAAATAATGTTTATAGAATTAATAAAATACATAAATGACTTAAAAAATAATAAAAAACCGATGATTTTTTCTTTTTGTAAATGATGGTGCTCCCTAGAATTCACAACCGCATATCTTACTGACTAATTCTTGTTAAGTTAAAAGAGGCAAGCAGGGGCTTACAGACGGCATCGTTCAAAAATCATTGTTTAAATTATTTAGGTATGAATAGATAGTATTGATACTCAAATATCATATATGAAATTAGCATATAAAATTTTGTCTAAAGAACTAAAAATCAGTTTACTTTAGAAAATATTATGAAAATTATTACTCTTAAGATGATATATGACATAAACTATTTTATGGAACATTAAAATAACTTTAATTTAATTTAGTTGTTAGAAACTTCAATTTTGTCTAGTATATATTGTTTTTATTAAAGTAAGAAAAAATCGAGGTGAAATAACTAACTTTTTTTTTCCACGGACTCTTGCACTATTTATGGAAGTGAAAAAAATAAAAAAATATTATGGATTTTCAGTAAATTCCTAAAGCTTATTGTCAAAATGAGTTCGTCAGTAAATCTTCAACTCACTGACTGAAGCTTTATATCCATCTTTTGTTTGTAAACTAGATCAAACGAAAAGACTTCTAAGAAGTTTAAATACTGACCAGATCCAGACCAGATTTGGCCACGTTGCGAATTAGTTCTTTGGGATCGTATTCGATCGCCTCATTGGCTAAAAATCTCGACTGTAAGTAGAAACTTCTGAATGGAATTGAGGTGTCAGTCAGAATTAAAGAGATCTGCTTCCTCGGCAGAACAGAATGGTCGTTGTACCTCTAGCTATTATCTCAGGTAGTTCTTAATCAGCGACAATAATAAAGGAGTTATTTATCGGAGCTCAGTTTTGTCGGAATGAATAAAAAATTCACAAGAATAAGCAGATTTTCAATCGTTTTTTATTTTATTGAGTTTTATGTTAGTAATATTTTGTTGCTGTTAAAAAATAAGAATTGGAAGACATAGTAAATAAGGTCGTAAGGACCTATTAGTACAAGATCCCAAGAGGAGAAAAAAGGCAGTTATCTCACCCCAATTTTTGATTACTTGTTAACTAAAACTATGTATAATTAATAGTCAAAATTGATGAGTCTGCCAAGTATAGGTAGGGGGAATAAAAATGGTGGATGTTTCAAAGCGATAAAAAAACTTATTTTTCACAAAAGTACATTAGACATTTAAAGAAGAGTAAATTTTCTAAAATATGAGCCCTAATAGAGTTATTTCCGTTAAATAGTTTTCGAGATATAGCTTTTTAAAAAGCAACATTTCATAAATGGGACGTACTAAAAGATCTGTTGTTAGTGAATTTATTTTGAAAAATCTGTATCTCAAAAACCATTTGACGTACAGATGTCTATTAGCACTAAAATTAAAGCTAGTTTAATGAGCTATAAACTAGTTTATGATGTTTATCTTCGTAGGAGTAATAGTTTACATGAAATTTGCTAAAATAAATTGATTAATAGTTGTTCGGACAAATTTTCATTTATCAAATTTATATTCATACGTGAATATCATAAAAACCACTAGCCCTACGAAGATAAGTGTCATAAACTACTTTATAGTAAATTTAGTTTCCTTTATTTTAAGTGTTGGCAGACATATGTGCGTCTTATGGATCTAGAGATATATTCTTTCAAAAATCCTACATTTTATTCGAACTAGAAATTAACATTTTATGAGTTTATTTTGTCGAATATCATAAAAACCACTACTCCTGCAATGATAAACATGATTTACTATTTTCTAGTAAATTTAACTAGCTTTAATTTGAGCGCTGGCAGGCATCAGTACGTCCAATGGTTTCTGAAATAACGTTTTTCAAAAATCAAATTTGTAGACTTTAATTACATTTTTTATTATGTTTATTATATTATTATTATATAATATATTTCCTTTATCATTTAAAATTTCATTCACACCTTTCATTATATTTATTTTTATGTTTACTTGAGCACTGGCTTTTTAGAAAAAAAATTTTTTTTTTCATATTAACTACATGTTATTTTATTTTTTTTTCCATACACATAGTTTGATTATGTTCATTTTGTTTATCCTTCTGTTTCTATATATTTTAAGAGAGATTTTTTTTTCATTATTTATTTATTCGTATTCTTATTTTATTTTATATTAGTATGAATGTGATCATTCATCACTGTTACCTATTGCCCAGAACTGTGTAAAATGGCAGATTGTAATATTTATCAATAAATAAAAAAGTATTTATTAAAAATAAAATATTCATAACTACAAAATGTGTTGAATTATAGATCATGAGATTAGGAGTTAAACCCATTAAACAGTAACTTTTGTAATAAAAATATTAATTATAATAAGTACAATAAATAAAAATAGATGTATATAATAATTGATGAAATACAAAAAAAAAAGTAATTGAAGTCAGATAAAAACTATAAACCAACGAATTAAATAATTTATTAATAATTAAAAATGGATCCTTGTTATGCTTCTAATGTATATTACCTATGCATTGTTAATAACTGTAATTTAGACCGGGAATTATCCTCTCTTTTAACATTTAAACCATATAATGTGACCTTTAATTGTTTGTAAATGTAGTTGAATATGGTTAAAGTAATAAATAATTAAATATTTGAATCAATCGATGCATTTATTGGTAAATATTATATATTATTATAGTAAATAATTGGTATTAATGTAGATAATCTGTACATAATGGTAGCACGATATAATTTTAATTATACTATATCAGACCCGGCAATGGTTCGCATTTGCTAGATTTAGGGATGTAAAAATTACAATGTTACAATTCAATTGTTTATACATGCTAAATAAATGTTTATTAAAATTCAATATAAAATTTGTTGATTGCAACTATGTTAATTGTAAAAAATATTTTTATTTTATACTAATTAATGGCCAGAAGAGCTCGAAATGTTGGAATTTGAAATAAAATAAAGTAGTGTTAAAAGAATTAATTCTTCCAGAAAAAAACAAAGTTTATACAAAGAAAGAAACACTTTATTCAAAAGGCAGTTCCACCTGAATACATTCGCCTGCTACACACACAGCATACTAAAACTAGTTTGACAATGGCTTATTATTCTTATATTACATAGGTATAATCAGTAAATAATAAAATATATAACAGTAATTTATGTTTTTTTTTCTTATTGTTTTATTTCTTTAAAATTCTTCATTATTCAATTTTTTTCTTCTTTAACTAACTATATATCTACATATAATTTTCTCTTAGTATAATAAATAGTAA
>NW_027115271.1:413265-417883 GCF_000696795.3 Halyomorpha halys | reverse complement strand
ATAATAAATATATATATGATAATAATAAAGTTATAAACATTTAAAAATAAGGGACACAGCTATAAAAACCACAACAAATCCTTGTGAACTTTAAAGTACAAAATTATAATGTTTTATTAAATACCATATAATTTATAATATATTTCAGGTAAATTCATTGTCATTTCCTTCTACCAGAATACAAAGGACAAACCATAACCAAGCTAATATGACACCAAAGCCTCGGGTGACGAAGTGTGTGGTTGACGAAAGAAGTTGGAATGTCAGATGTGGCAAGGCAGGGAGCTATGGCTCAGCCGATGTAATTTTCAACCGTGAACCATTACACTAACCTTACTACAGTAACGCCTACATTACTAAACTCAGTCATTGTTAATAATTCTCATAGGCTTCTCGCCTTATACTCCCATGGTTCAATATACTTAAGTATGGTCGAGGGGTATAGAAGTATGCGGCGTGTTAGCTATAAGTTTATATACAAAATATATATCAGAAATAATTACGTAAAATAAATACGTCTTAAAGTTTTAAAATTTGAAAAACTGAAAAATCATAGTATACAGAAAATTTTTTGAAACCGTTTGACGACAGTTGTGTTGTATACAGACACTATACGAGTAGATTAGAGTCCATGTGAGACAACTTTATTTTGTTTTATGATTGTCGAATCCGCTATCCTAGTTACATTTTATTTGTTTTTTTTAATATAAATAATTTTATTGAGTAATATTACATTCTGTTGAATATTTGCAGAAAATATGGATCATAGAGCACTATATTTACAGAAATATAAATTTACTGATAATAAAAAAAAAAAAATCATAAAAAAATTGAACTTGAGTAAAATAAAATCTTACAAACATTCCTATCTATTTTATTTACAATATTTACATTCAGCCTTGATAACCCCGAAAGGAGCTTGAATACTGAACTTGAGAAGGAAAAATCAGAAATCCATAAGATCCCGAGGCTTCTCTCTTAACCGCGTCACTGGTATTAAAAGCCATTGGAGGATGAGTGAGGGCGTTTGCAGCAGAGCCAAAACTTGTATGGACAATCTGGCCATAGCCTAAACTCCACTATAATTATTTACAATATATCTTTCAATTTGGATTGAAACGTTTAAACGCGTTTGATGTTAGTTTTTTGCTTTTCCTCCACAGTTCTAATCCATAAGTCCAGATAGGTTATATTGTTATCTAGTAAAGTAGTAGTTTGTTTTTAAGCAGGCTGAGATTTTCTATTTAGCAGTTTAAATAATATTTTGTGTATTATTTTATTTTTAATTATAGACTTTTGGTCGTGTAATATCAATTTTGATGGATTTTGAATTTTAAAAAATAATGGATATTAAGATTTTGTTTAATATTTATACTAAATATGTCATACCTTCAGATCTCTATTCATGTCATATTTTCTGTACATACCTTCAGTTTTCTAATAACGTAATGCTTATTGATCTAGAACGAATCCTTAACCAAGGATTTTACCTTGACTACAGATTCACTTTAGGATCCTCATGGAAGATTGTAACAAAAAACTTCTCTTCAATTCCCATTACTATAGGATTATATAGGAATGAGAACCAGTAAATTTTAATTACTGACAGTTTGGGAGGTTTACAAATAACAAGTTGTGGGACTTGCGTCTTATAAAAAAATCTTTGAATATAAGAAAATTAACATCAGGGAATTTTAAACTCTATTATATAAAAAATAGATTTATTTAAATAATTAAAAACACATAGCCCAAAGAAAAAATATCCTTATGTCGAAAGTTTGTGTGATATTTAAACTCGAACACATAAATAATAAAACTTTAAAAAAAAAAAAAAATATATATATATAGTAATAAATAAGTGTGTATAAGCATATATGATTTTCAACGTCAATAATTTAAAACAACAATTTGGTATTTATGTTAAAAGAAACAGTCCAATAATATCAAACTTGTAAGAATTATAGTATGGTATTAATCCTTCACATGTTAACCAACTGAGCTCTTTCTAGTGTAGCCCGTTGTACATGGCTGCTAAGAGCTCTCCAATTAGAGCCTTTTAATAAACTGAACTGTTTTGCAAAGAATGTCCGCAGCCAAAATATTTTATTATAATTTTACTATACTCGTGACAGGTTCCCAAGAAGTATATTAAGCAGTATATTCCTCTTCCCTATGGAATTCTAATCCCTCCTTTATTCTAGTTCTAATACCCTTCCAATCTTCAAATCCCGTATCTTCGACTACCTTCTGTCCACCCAACTCCGGAAGAATAACAATTGAAAGTTTCAAATAAGGTTTACATATTCTCTGTATTTTATGTTTCAGAATTTCGTTCATACTTGTAAATATGTATTAGCAGAAACTTTACCTTTTCATTTAACATTTTTAGTTTAATTGTATTTGATTTTGTTTTTCTTTTTTATTTATTATCAGAAGTGTTAGTCATCTCATGTTTTATGGTATGACATATGGTTTTATTTTGTTTGTTATATTCTTAGTTCATATATTCTGTTAATTATTTTTGTTCATTTTTATATTTTAAAATTCATTATTTCATTATATTTTATGACGGTTTTATAAAGCCTGATTTTGATGCTTGTATATTATTCTAAGGGGTCAAACCCAGAATAAATAAAGAATATTATTATTATATATTGATCTCTTAATTTTTACATATGTTGTCTTAAAAACGATTTTTCTACACACATATATATATATATATGCCTATAGTTTTTTTTTTCTGTGCTCACGATGAACGAAAGGTTTTATATTCATGTGAAATACTTCCTTGTTTCGAATACCATGTTTATGCAAATAAAATTTTGATGGTATTAACTGAGCCTACATTCTCTGGTTAACATTCGATTCCGAAATGAATTCCTGTCCTACGTCGATCTGTATTTACTTATTTAAATCGATTGTTTGTGCAGAGACACTTGTTATACCCCATATCTGGCTGGTGCCATACCTGAATTTTTTATTTGGGTTTAACGTATGGAAAACCGTGTTTGGATTCGATGTACATTGCAGAAATTATGTTATGGTACAATGATGTAGATTAATTAAAATACATTGAATTACATTTTTAATTTTAACATATTTTATGTATAGTACAAGAGCCGGGAAGAAAAACAGGCAGTTATTTCACTCCAATTTTTAATTACTTTAATAAAACTATGTATAATTATTAGTCAAAACCGACGAGTCTGCCAAGTATAGGTAGGGGAAAGAAAAATTGGCAGTCGTATCAAAACATTAAAAAAAAAATTTCATTCGGAGCTCTATATCTTAAAAACTACTAAAAACTCTAGAAAATCTAAGAGAACCTTAAAGAAGAGTAAATTTGCTGAAATATTAGTCCTAACAGAGCTCTTTACGTCCAATAGTTCTCGACATATAGATTTTTGAAAAGCAACATTTCATAAACATTTACTGAAAGATTAGTAGTTAGTTAGTTTATTTTGAGAAATCTATATCTCAGGAACTATGTGACGTATAGTTGTCTATTAGCACTCAAATTAAAGCTAGTTAAATTTACTATAAAATGGGTTATAACGTTTATTTTGTAGGAGTAGTAGTTTTTATGATGTTTGACAAAATAAATTCACAAACTGTTAATTTCTAGTTGTCCGTATAAAATGTTATTTACATAATACGTATTTTTTAAAAATATATATCTTCTGACACATAAAACGCCCCTTTGTCTGCCAGCACTCGAAATAAAGGAAATTTAACTTGCTATAAAGTAGTTTATGACACGCATCTTCGTCAGGTTAGTAGTTTGTATGATATTCACATATGAATATAAATTTGGCACATGAAAATTAGTGTGAAGAACTATAAATCAATTTATTTTAGCAAATATCATGAAAACTACTACTCCTACGACGATAAACGCAATAAACTAATTTATTAGTACATTTAACTAGCTTTAATTTGAGTGCTAACAACATTTGTTCGTCAAATGTTCTTTGAGATATAGATTTCTCAAAATAAATTCACTAACTGTTCTTTCAGTACGTTCTGTACAACATTTTTTTAAATGTTGCTTTTTAAAAAGCTATATCTCGACAACTGTTAAACATAAATAGCTCTATTAGGGTTTACATTTTATCAAATTTACACTACTTTAAATGATGTTCCCTTAGATTTACTAGTATTGATGGCAGTTTTAATGATATAGAGCTCCGAACAAAAAATTAATTATTTAGCCGCCATTTTTGTTCCCCCTACATATACTTTGCAGACTCATCAAGTTTAACTAGTAATTATACATAATTTTCATTATAGTAATCAAAAATTGGGGTGAGATAACTGCCTTTTTTCTCCTTTTGGGCTCATGACGTGAGGTTCATTTATTTTTTACAGTTGAAATTTTAATAGTACTTTTATTTTTATTTATTCTGATGGTAAATAAAATTTTATGATAAAATCTGGCACTCTTTCGATTCGAAGCGTGTTGAAGGCCAGGGTCATCAACATTTTTTTTACTGTTGTTGTTGATTTTCGTGGTAATATTCAACAAATTTTTGATAAATCTGGCATAATCATTTCCTCCAAAGTCTAATATTACACCTAATTAAATAAATAACTAAATTATATTAGCGTATTCATTATA
>NW_027115271.1:412684-413205 GCF_000696795.3 Halyomorpha halys | reverse complement strand
AACATTAACATAAGTGTTTGAAATGGCCTATGAATACGACAGGATTCCTATAATAGATAATTACAGGAAAATTACAAAGATCATAAGTCTCCCAAGTCATTGTCGTTGTACTTTTCACTACTCTTATCGAAAAGGAAAAAATTACAATCTTTACAAAATAAAGTAATAAGAATTAGAGTGGATGCTTCCTGCTTTATAAGAAACAGCCCATTGCCTCGGGAATTTCAACCGGAGACAATACAGGATTACATAAAAAAAAGTTTCAAGAAGTTCCATTCCCAGTTACCTACAGTTAAAGCAGCAGTGACCTACAACTTGGGAAACCCAACCACAACCCGAAAACTGAAGCCCAGGCTGCTGCAAGACATCCTGTTGCAAGTTTTTTTTTTTTTAAACTTATTTATCCATTCAGGTGTTTCCTGTAACCTGGTTTTTTATTATATTTTCCTTTTAATCTATGTGTTAGTCTTATTCTCGTAAAATGTATCTATTTGTTTGTTTTTGGTAAACTGATCTACTGC
>NW_027115271.1:409138-412424 GCF_000696795.3 Halyomorpha halys | reverse complement strand
TAATAAATATTAATAAGAGAGAATAGTAAGGTTAATAACAAAAATAACGACACTCATAAACCTAAGAAATCAATCAATTGTCCTCTGTAATGGGAAAAAAGTACAAAGAGAAAAAATAAGTAAAAGAGAAGTAACGTCAATAATAGAATTGATAAATATAGACTTTATAACAGAATATCCTGCAGCAGTCTGGGCTTCAGTCTTTGGGTCCAGGTTGGGTTTCCCAAGTTATGGGGGGATGGTATAGTCTCGTACAAAATACACTCCTAACTCTATACAACATTGTAATTTAAAAAATAAGGTAAACGAAAATAGATAAAAATAATAAATATAAGAAGATAGTCAGGGTTGTGGTCAAAAAAAGAACAAATAGTTTAAAACTATTTTAATGTCCGACGTTTCGCCCCACTTTGCAGGGCTAAAAGATACAAAAAACTGAGAATATTACAACAATAAGGTAATTTAGGCTAGGATAGATATTATGTAAAAATAAAGTGATAAGAAATTACATATAAATAAAAGGAAGAAAGACAAAAAAAGACCATTTTCTTCCTTTTATTTATATGTAATTTCTTATCACTTTATTTTTACATAATATTTATCCTAGCTTAAATTACCTTATTGTATCTCATTGTTGTAATATTCTCAGTTATTTTTTTTTTGTATCTTTTTAGCCCTGATGAAGCCGTGCAAAGTGGGGCGAAACGTCGGACATTAAAATAATTTTAAAGTATTTGTTCTTTTTTTGACCGCAACCCTGACCATCTTCTTATATTTAAATTTTTACGGTCAACTATATATACATATAGATAAAATAGAAAAGTAATAAAAGAGAAAAGTTGAAAGCAAAAATAACGAAATTCGTAGATCTAACAAAACAAACAATTGCCCTCTAATGCGTAAAAAAATAAACAAAAAAATACAAGAGGTAAATTTGAATAAAGGACGAAGAGAGAAAACAAATAGAAGTAATGTGAATTATAGAATTAGTAAATATAGAATTGATAACAGAATGTCCTGCAGCTGCCTTCAGTCTTCGGGTTGAGATTGGATTCCCAAAGTTGTTGATGACTGCTCCTTTAACGGTCGGTAACTATGTATGTAATCCTCTATTGACTCCATTTGTAATTCCCGTTGCGATTGGTCAGTTCTTGCAAAGCAAGGAGCATCCACTGCGATTCTAAGGACTTTATTTTGAAAAGATTGTAATTTTTTCCTTTTTCTTAAAGGATGCCGCTCCCCAGACTTCACAGCTGTACATCAGCAGTGGCCTGAGAAGTTTTTCAAAAATAAGAACAGTAGTTTCTGGTTTTAATTTGGATTTCCTATTACAGAATTTCCTAATATTTTTGGGTTTTTAAAATCGAAATTGTGTTGGGCCAGTACTGTTTATATTTTTAGCATTTTTACAATTACCTTGTTTTGTACATTTTTTGAAAGTTTCTCTAATATATACCCCTTCACAATTATGACAATTAGTCTTATATATTAATTTTTTTTTCTATTTTATCTTTCAAGTTGTTGAGGTAATTACCTAATTTATTGTTATTATATAACCCTGATTTTAGATTACTTTGGTCATAATTTAAAAATGACATTTTGATTTTATCAGTCAAACTTGGTACATAATTCATTTTAAAATATTGATAAATTTTATTTCTATTACCATATTGTTCTATTCACTTAACCTCATTAGATAATTGCACTTCGAGTTAAATGAATCTAAATTATTGAGATTGATGTTTTAGATTTTCTTTTGAACATTTAAATATGTATATAAACAATTATTGTACCATTTTGTTAATTATTTTTAGTTTATTTGTGTTTAATTTTTTTTTCATTTATATTATTAGAAGATAATTAGAAGTCACCCTATTGATTTATGAAATGTCATATGGTTTTGTTTTATCTGTTTCTTTTACATTTCTGTTAAATATTGTTGTTTAATTTTTTTTCTCCAATTTATTATTTTAGTTATATTTTATGATGTTTTATAAGTTCAATTTTAATTTTAAAATTGTGTGTTATACTCTATGGCGCAAATGCCTTCTTGTCAGTGCTTGTAATATTATTCTAAAGGGACTATCCTGGAATAAATAAATATTATTATTATTTTGTAGTCCTTAATGGATAAAATCAATAAATATTAAGTCAGGCAAAATAAAAAATAGTTTTAAACTTCTAAAAAAAATGTCTTTTTAAACTGAAGTGTTATAATAGATCTTTTATTTTGTTACAATGGTGCAAAACCATGTAAGCACGGCACTTTGTTATATAATTTTACTAAGATTATATATTTTATTATTTAGGATTTTTTTTCAAATTATTAATATTTTATTTTTTTTATTTTTTAGGTAAGTACTAAGCTTGATGATGTCATAATGAGGTAAACATTTTAAATATATTTTTATTTTATTCATTGAGATTTACTACTGCGTTACATATAGTTAAATGAATTTTGTATGAGACTATACCCTCATTGTTAAAAAAAAAAAGTACCTCATACTTCTTACTTCTCTGGCCTTACGTCGTTAATGGCCAACCAAGCTGATCTGGTATTAAATAAATACATAAAAAAATACTTTCAGTTTATATACATTTTATGTGTAAAATTTGTTCTAAATTAAGTCTTCTAAGTATTGCAATCCCCTTTTGAATCTCAACCCGAATTTTTTTTTGGTTAAATTAAATTAAAATTTGTGCATTATTGAGTTTGGTTAAGAGAAGTACTTTTTGATAATCTCAACTCCTTTTCCAGAAGAATTAATTAAACAATTAGATCACTTTTTCTGACAGAAATGGTGGGGGGGAGCGGAGCGGTTTGACTTTAAAGTTGCATATGTGTACTTTGATTTCATCTTTTAGAGGTATTTGCTATAGAAATAGTAAGTCAGTATGCCTGGAGCCTCGATAAGTACGTGAGCGGCTTCTGAAATTGAATTGACGATTCAAGTTCATTTCACAAGATCTACAGCAGAGTTGTGGAGCCGAGGCGTGAAATATTATGCACCCGTGATTCAATCCCCGTTGATGGTTCGTGCCATTGCATCGTCGAATATGATTGCCAACTCGGTCGGGTTGTTTAGAGAAAGCGTAGTATGCGATTGGCTACCGAACATAAATCATAGCGGGCTTGGAAATCAAATCGGCGTTATATTGAAACGGTTCTCAACTAGCGTAATCGAATCATAAACATTAACATAAGTGTTTGAAATGGCCTATGAATACGACAGGATTCCTATAATAGATAATTACAGGAAAATTACAAAGATCATAAGTCTCCCAA
>NW_027115271.1:390824-409088 GCF_000696795.3 Halyomorpha halys | reverse complement strand
TAGTATAAAATTTTTTTTTTATTAAACTAATAATATGAAAATAAAAAAAATATATTGTCTTTCAAATATTTTACTTTAAAATTAAATTATTAGTTGTATTTCTCATATACTACTATACAGTAATAAATTTATATTGTGACATGAAGGAACGCACGAGATGGAACAATATTGGGGAGCAACACTTGATATGGTTTGCATTTAGATTAAATTATCTCGAAAACTAAAAATCGCAGTTGCAAACGGCAGGAGAGGAAAATGTTCAGCATTTCATCCTCTTTGTTTTGAGTTATAATTCAAAATTGTATCTTGATACTACACTGAGTTAGAGAGACGAAAAGTAGAAAAGATAGCGCCAAAAACCACATATAATTATAGTAATAAATTTGAACTTTTCTTTTTCTTTTATTGTGGTCAGTGTAAGGTGTAGCATCTTCATTTAATTTTCAGAAATTTCCGTCCCATGATTGATACTTTTTTTTTTTTTTATTCTATGACATCTTGATGGTTTTTGAGTTTATATAAATACCATTGAAAAGTATATAATTAAATACTTTCCGATGGAATTCAATGGTATTTATATAACTCAAAAAACATCAAAATTTGTAAAGGGTAAAATTGATCATTGAAGTTTGTGTTAATAATAATATAAACCACTCTCAAATAATCATAATGGTATTTATATAACTCAAAAAACATCAAAATTTGTAAAGGGTAAAATTGATCATTGAAGTTTGTGTTAATAATAATATAAACCACTCTCAAATAATCATTCAGTAATCTAATATATTTAGTTATTTACATATTGGATTAATAGTAAAATCAATTGCTTATTATATATATATATATTTAGTTTATAGCAGTAATTAACGATATGTAATAAAAATATATAGTAAAAAATATAAATAACTTACACACATGACTCAACCAGTCTTCACGAAACTTGGTAGTGGTTTAGGGATCTATAAACCGCACCAAAGGGACAAACCGAATCTAATTAAACAAATTAAAATCTGAGATATAAATAGTTTGACAAGTTTTTCTTTATTTGAAACTAATATTTTGCCCTTATGAGGGCATTTCATCTAAATAATGTTAGTGCAGGTTAAAATAGCTAACATTTAGCTTTTCAACGGTTGTATTGACGTAGAAATTGGTTAAATGCAGAGGAATTATGAACACTAGAAAAAAAGTCTCAATTAAATTAAGTTCAAATATTTAAAATCCTTGATCACCAGTTTGGAATCCGAACATCCAACTCCACTATCCAAATTCATCGTGTGGTGGAAGTTGTCTCGTCCAACCAATCCTGACACTTTTCTCACCAAGTATGCCGATGACACAAGTGTGCTCACAGTTAATAATAACCCATTAATTGTATCCCAAACTCTCCAATCCCATATCACAGCCCTCGAAGAATGGTGTAATTAGAGGATTAAGATAAATCCCAACAAATCCCTTCAAATCACCTTTGCCCTTCGTCGTAAACCCTACCGACTGCCCTACAGTTTCGTTTAATAACATTTCTCTTACCCCTGTCGAACAGATCCGTTAACTTGGACTAGATCTGTACAAACAATTAACCTGTAATCCTCACACAAGACTGAAAGAAACAGGAAACTGCACGTCGATTTCGACTATTACAGACATTTATATTTACTAGACAAACTTCCAATTCATTAGAAAAGACTCATCTACATGGCAATAATAAGGCCCATCTGGACATACAGAGTTGAGCTTTGGGCCTCCATTAAACCTTCGAATTCCTCTCGTATCCAATCCTTACAATCCAAAATCCTTCGTAAATTCCTCACTGCTCCTTACTTTGTCACAAATAAAATCATAAATAAAGACCTTAATGTTTCCTATGTAACCGATCTAGCCCGAATCAGATATCACTTCTTCCATTATAAACTCGCTAACCACCACGAGACTTACTAATGTAAAAAATTTCATTAGAGTGCTACCAATGGGTAGTTTATCTACGTGACTGTAACAATCCATTTTAACTAAGATCAAGTTTACTGAATGTATTATACAATATATAGTTATAAATTTCAATAAAGATATTAAAAATAATATATTTAAAAATTATTGGAGAGGTTTGTCGGGGGGCGCGGTCAGCAAAGAACAACATTGATAAACAAAACCATATTTATTTATTTTATGCCGACGTTTCGACCTGAGTTTCAGGTCTTTATCAGGGCTATAGAACAAAAGAAATAACAACAACATTTAGAGAAATATAAAATTGAAAAGGAATAGTATACAAACAAATTTGGAACTACACAAAATATTGAATTGAATCATAAATGATAAAAAATTACTGATAATTGAATAGTAAAAAAAAATTGATTGATAATCGTGTAATTAGATGGTAGTAGATTGAAAACAGTGAAATATGAATTATAATATCATGTAGGTAAGAAGATATGTATAATATTCCATGATTATCAATCAATTTAATTTTTTTACTATTCAATTATCTGTTATCAATTTTTTATCATTTTTGATTCAATTCAATATTTTGTATAATTCCAAATTTGTTTGTATACTATTCCTTTTCAATTTTATATTTCTTTAAATGTTGTTGTTATCTCTTTTGTTCTATTGACCAGAAACTAAGGTCGAAACGTCGGCATAAAATAAATAAATATGGTTTTGTTTATTTATGTTGTTCCTTTGCTGACCGCACCCCCCCGATAAACTTCTCCAATCATTAATCTACGGTCAACTATCTACATCTCATTAATATATTTAAAATTTTTAATTCCATTGAAAAATGGCATTTAAGGGTTTCAGACGACGCTAAAAACGAATTTGCTTATTCCTAACAAAAAATGTGTTGACCTACTTTACTGAAATCCTGATTATGTTCATTTTAATTTTTAGTTTATAAAAAATCATTTAAAAGAGTCGATAATATTTTTTGCTTATTGTTCTTTAAAAAGAGTCAAATCGATTGGCTTATCATAACCATGAAAGAAATACTTTATAAGATACGCGTCAAAAATGCTAAATTTTGTTAATAACTTTTTTTTACCAGAGAAATTGGATTAGACTATAAGTTTCCAGGGAACATGTGGTAGGGTATGGCAGCGCATAATGTAAGAACAAACAAATTTTAATTTTTATATATTAGATTTTGCTATACCCGAATCTAATAGAATAAATTAAATCCTTTAAAATAAATCCTAGAAGTTTAGCTACAAGTTGTTGGTTTGGAACTCACACCTCTTCAAGTATCATTATTCGAGTATGACTTTTAAATGTTTATTATAACGGCATTGGCTCATACGAACTCTGGCCTATACTGACAAAGCGACAAGGACTTGACTGAACACAAACCAGTTTTTCCAACCTGTCGAGTCTAGAAATTTAGGCGTGGCACGTTCGAACGACTATGGTTTGTTTTGAAGCAAGCATTGGATTTGTCTTTACATTCTTACCAGCAGACCCGGCAATAATTCAATATTGCTAGATTTGGGGAGGTATATGGAGATTATTTGTACAAGATTGAAAGCTCGATATAAATTATTATGTTTAGCTAAAACACAAACATTTATTATTATTTTTATTTAAACATTTGATTAATGATTGAATTAATTACTTATTACATCTGCTGAGTTTATAGCGGCAAATAGCAATATAGAATGAAGTTACATGGTGATAAAAATATACGGTAATGATATACAATAAAATATATGATTTCTCTATACACTTTACTAACCAGTTTCCATAAAAGGATATAAAAAATTAAGTCTCGACACTCTTTATTATGACATCAATAGTCCAACGTTTCGGCTAATTCGGCCAATCTCAAAGGCAATACAACAATTAACAGCTTTTATTATACATTCATTTGTAACAATTTTAACAACATTATTATTAATAATTTAACATACCTTAAATATAAATTTGGGGAGAGGGAGGTAGCACGATACTACTAACTCCAAGGACACGAGTTCGAATCTAGCTGGGCAGAGAGTTGTTTTCTGTTACACTGTGGCCATGAGTCAACCCTGTGGATTCTGGGTCCTCCTGGGGTCCACCCAGCCGCATAAATTGGTTTATAGGTATAGTTAATTGGGCAAAAAGCTGGCAGTCGAGCGTGATTCTGACCAAATCACCTCCTTGCACAACCGTTGGTCTAGTAACTGTACTTCTTTACATAGTACTAAACGCCAAACCCTTCATGTTTTGTAGCGGTACAGATTTTAATTTTTTTTTTTAATACAAATTCACACCTTACATCAAATTATTTAAAATTGTTTTGCAGGCTATTCTGCCCAAGTAATTAAAAGCCAAATTACCCTATGAAACAATAAATTAATAGGGAATTCTATTAATTAATTATAAGCTTACCTAAGCTTGTATCTAGCTACCTATTTTGTCACAATTCCATTAATTTTTTAAAACTTCTAATTCCAGATCAACTTAAACTATCAACTATCATATAAACAAACTATTTCTAACCTTCCATACATTCAGGTCAGGCTTATAATTAATTTATTTCAAACATTTTTCTTCAATATGAGTACGAAATATTCGAAAAAATATTTTTAATTTTGATCATAACTTTTTTTTCTACAGGAAAAATCGGGGGTTTTTGAATTTATTAACCATGACAATAGAGAACATTTTGAAAAAAAAAAAAAAACAGCTCGTAAATGGGTCCACAAATTTAAAAATTTATTGTGTACAAAGATTGAAAAAACGAAAAAAAAGTTTTTTAAGGCAATTTTTTCCGATCGGACCCGCCCCACTAAAACCCCCATAGAGCGATGATCCTATATCGCATTTGAAGTATTTACTTGAAACGGGAAGATAGTTAAAAATGGGCCGCACATAGCTCAGTGGTTAAGACACAGTCTTACCAATTTGATGTCTATTGGCGGTGCCGGTTCGAATCCGGCCTGGGACGTTGAATTTTTCATTGCGTGGCGGTCCCACAAAATGAAGAGCTTTGACCCCCAACCATGGTTAGGCAGTATATAGGACTCGTATGGGAGTCTTGGCCGAAAAAAAAAAAAAAAGATAGTTAAATTGGGCAATATTTAAAAAGCACCTGTAATTGAAAAAATGGCGTTTCTATTTTCGTAAAATCTATATATTGTATATATCTTATTGAAAGCAATATACTTCATCTGGAATATAGAACAAATTAAATGTCAAAAGGTCAGTTTTAATGCACTTAAGTGCATTGTTATGCAATTGATGTTACTATGCCTTCAATTGTACTTAATTAGTGCAGTTAGTATAAAATTATATTTTCAATAGGTAGACTATTTCAAATTTAAATTGTATTATTGTATTATACAGGGACGAGTTGTATTGTTCGGATGAGAGGTGTCATTCACTCAGCCCGTTCAATTCCCCCCTGGCCTAGAATTATTTGTTGAATTATTCACTGAAGGGTTCTACGTACTATTCAAAAGGTCATTAATATTCGGATCTAAATCATTTAAATTCTACCACCGGTGAATAAAAGAGGAGACGAGAATGTTACATTGGTATAATATTTAGGCCGGGCCGCTTTGCGAATTGATGTTGTTGTTGCATTACTGCTCAACAACAATCCTTCTGAATTGATAATCTTGCTGATGGTTGCTATACTCTCATTAAATATTCGGCTTAGAGGTGTTTTAAGAATTGTTCTTATGTGCGTTCCAGCTTTACATTTTTTTTTTTTTTAGTGAAATGCCAATTGTCACTTATTGCTTTGATCATGATTAAAGAAATAAGTGACAATTGGCATAATGTGGACATAGGGAGTTGAGCTTTGGGGCTCCACTAAACCACCGAATTCCTCTCGAATCCAATCCTTACAGTCAAAATTCCTGAATGCTCCTTACTTTGTCACTAATCAAGTCATCCATCAGGACCTCAATGTTCCATATGTTGCAGAGTTGGCCAGAAGCAGATATCAATCCTTCCATGATAAACTTCCCAACCACACAAACACACTTGTTTCTAACCTGGCTTCTCCTTCATTACTTAATTATCCTCCTAGATCTTCTCCTCTAGATATGTTATAGGAGTTCTATCCATGGGTAGATCCTCTACATGTTTTTATCATGTCAGTATATCACCTACAGCAAATTTACGTGTATATATTTTTATACAGTTGCAAATAACAATAAATAAATTTAAAAAAAAATAAATAAAATTTCAACTATAGCTCATTTTTTCCCAACTCTGACTGCAGATCTTCTTTCTTATAATGTTGCAGATTTATCATTCCTCATTATTTGAAAGTACTTAAAACTTTTGGGCACCGCAGTGGTAACCGGGCTGCTGTTAATGTCTAATACAACATGTTCCTGATATTTAAGTGACAATTGGCATAATGTGGACATAATGAGTTGAGCTTTAGGGCTCCACTAAACCTTCGAATTTCTCTCGTATTCAATCCTTACAATCAAAAATCCTCAATGCTCCTTACTTTGTTACAAATAAAATCATACTTAAAAACCTTAATGTTCCCTATGTAACCGATCTAGCCCAAACCAGATATCACTCCTTCCATTATAAACTCCCCAACCACTCAAACCTTCTAGTTTCTTACCTTGAATCCTTTTCCATTCCTGACAATCCTCCGAGGCGCCTGAAAAAAAGATGGCCACGAGACCAGCTAATGTAAAATGTCATTAGAGTGCTACCTACTAATGGGTAGTTGCTCTACACGCCTGTAACACTTCATTTTAACCAAGATCATATTTACTAAATGTATTATGTAATATACAGTTGTAAATTTAAATAAATATATTAAGAAAAAATTAATTATTTTAATAAAAAAATTTAATATATTTAAAATCTTAATTTTTTTTGTCATATTCATTTTTAAATCTATAGATTCTCGAAAAAAATACTGTTTTCGCCTAAAAGTCAAAAATATTTATTTAGCTTTGAGCTCATCACATAAGAGAATGTTATGACTCAATAATAATCCTAAAAATGGTAGAAATCCAAAAGCATCCAAAAGTGGTGGTTGAGAGAATAAAGAAGACAAAAATCAAGATAACAACTATAATAATTAAATGAAATTATAGAAAAACAGGAGGTCCAAGAAGATAATTGATAATATAGGTACATAAGTAGCATTGAGCAAATATTATAAGAGTATTGAAACTTTTTGTAATAATATACATGGAAAATAGAGATATTAAAATTAAGAATGAAAAAAATAGGTATATAAATATGAAAATCCACTAAATAAATACATTATCAAAATTGGAAAATATTTAAAATTTATGTAATATAAAAAATATATATGAAAAAGTACAAATACATTAATTAAATATGTAAATAGAATAACACAATTAAAGAAGTTGATATAAAGTTATATAAGCGTAGTATTTTTTATTTGTATTTATTTTATTTTATTCATTTAAAATAGGACATCCAATATCGTCCGACCAGATGACATTATCTATCAGTCGGTGTCAAAATAACGTTTAGACTATAAGTGCGTTGTGGGGGCTATACAATTTTTAAGCTAGATAAGTTCGATATAAATTGATCTCTAGTGATACAACTAATAATTTAATTAACAACTAAGAAAATGAAAATAAAATAATAATTATTAAAAAAATAAATAAAAAAATAATAATAAAAAAACTTTTAATAATAATAATAAAAAAAGGATTATGAAATGAATTATAAAACTGCAAATTCACAAATAGTGAGTTAATATAATAATGAGAGTAAAACAAGATGATATAAAATGTGATAAAAATAACGATCCAATAATATCTATAACTAAGCACACACATACATTTCTAATTCTAGTTGTAATATAATAAATAAATTATGTGGAGTTAAGAAAAAATAAAGAGAGATATGGTCATTTGGTGAATTAATCCGCATGTCCTTTCCATTTTTTAAAATTGGGATTATTATTGATTCCCGCCAGGTACTTGGGAATTTCCCACTGAACCAGACATGATTGTAATTGTCAAGATTTAGCCCGAGCCAGATATCATTCCTTCCATTATAAACTCTCCAACCATTCACACCACCTAGTTTCTAATCTTGCATCCTCTTCCATTCCTGACAATCCTCCGAGGCGTCTGAAAAGAAGATTGTCACGAGACCAGCTAATGTAAAATGTTATTAGTGCTACCAATGGGTAGTTTCTCCACACGCCTGTACACACTCCAATTCAACTTAGATCAGACTTACTAAATGTATTATAGTGTACAGTTGTAAATAAATTAATATTAAAAAAAATATTCGATTGAACAGATATGGTGCCATATAGTTTAATGTACGTTTACCAAATTTATTGTTATAGGGGGCTCTATAAATTTAATTTTGCTTCTAACATTTTTTAGATATATTATTTCTTTTCTAAATAAATTATTATCCATAAATTTTAAGATAATTCTTAAATATTTTAGATTTTTTATTTTATTATTGCGGTGCATTATTGTTCTTAATCCCTAAGTAATATGAATAATAATAATTAGATGTGGTGAACAAAACTAATAAAATAAGTGAGGGAAAAAAATAAGGAAAGAATAAAAGGTAGTTAATAAATTAAGTACTAATAAGTAAAAGAAAAAAAATTTAATAAATATTATTTAATAAAGATGAAGTCATCGTCACACTAACAGTATTTTAAGTTTCGAACCCAATTTTTTTTTTTTATTAGAATTTATTATTTCAAACTTCTTCAGTTTTTTTAATATGGTAGTTCTCTTTAAATTCTAAATATTGTTCTACTTTCTACAAAAAAAAAAAAAAAATCCTCCTAGAAAATCATTTTATTTTTTATTTTATTATTAATGAGGAAGAAATCAAAATTTGACAAGAGGTTGGCCGGTATTGTGGGGAAGTTTGCTTCTTAATTGTTGAATTAGTTGAAATCGAAGAATTTTTTGTGCCGGTTCAGTATGTGGGTCCCCAGTTAAGCCTCTTGTCAAGATTAAATCCCAGTTAACAGATCTGTTGCACAGGTTTAAGCTGGGTATTTATTTACAATTGGTTTGTCAGGATTATTGTAATCTTACAGATGTGATACCGTTCATGAGGGGTTGTAGGTTGGGAAAATTCATCATATTTTTCCAAAATCATATCCTTGTGAATCGAATTTAATTCCTCTATTAAATAATTTTTCAGGTATATTTGATAAATTTATTATTTTTAACTTAATTCTTGTTTGAGACCGTTTTGTTTATTATTTATAATAAAAAATCCCCATATAGTGTCTTATAACTCAAACGTTTCGGCCATTCCGGAAATTCCCAAGGATATCTTATTTATAATATCATAATTAACAATTTCATTATAAGGTTGCAGGCTATTCTGCTTTTGACAAAATATACCTTATTTAATTAACCTATTTTTAACAACTTATTATGATTTTATTCTATTTGCATTGTTTATTACAGCTATTTTGAATTAAATATGATTAAGTGGTTGATAAGATTGCAATAGACAGTGTAAATTGAATAAGATTATAATAAATGGTTAAAAATAGATTAATAGACTAAGGTATATTTTGACAAAAGCAGAATAACCTTCAACCTTTGAATGAAATTTTAGCTGTGTATAAAGATAACCTTGGGAATGGCCGAAACGTTGGAGTTATAATAGAATAAACATGTTGAGACTATATGAATATTTTTTAATAGATGAATATATTTAGATATATATTTTTTTATTTTCATATGTATTCAACAATTACTATGAAGAACTTAACAAACTCGATCGAAACTGCTCAAATAATCAAGAAAAAAACTGGCAGTACTAAAAGCTACAGACTACATATTAAGACAAACAAGCAACACAAAACCTATATTCAACATTTATACTGTTGAATATAAGTCAACATACTGACAACAAAATAGTTATATATTCCATCAAAAATAACAATATAACAAGTAAAAATTCGAAATAATGAACCAGGGTATAAAAACTAGATTTCTTTGGGTAAGAGGACACACGCTAGAAAAGAGAGCAGCTTGTTATAATCAACTTCCTTAAGAATATAGCTTAGTTTTTGTCTCTTACGTTAACAAATCTTTACTAACCGACTTAATCGAAGACTGGAACATACAATGGCAACAGTCAACTAAAGGACAACCTTACATTCCGAACATCACCTCACAAAGCTTCAACAAAACTAAAAGGGCCCATTACAAACTGACTCAATTTCTTACAGGACACAGACCGACTAACCATTACTTAAAGATATTTCACTTACAAAACTCAGACGGATGTAAGTGCGACAGAATAACTCCACAAACATTTCAACACATATTATGCGAATTTTACATATATGATCACAAAAGATGTAGTATACTCAAGTTATTAAAATATACGCCTCTTTACTACAGAGGTGAAAAAGATTTTTAACCTGTTTATTTGTATTTTAACTTATTTATTAATTTAATTACTGTTTTTAAGTAACTTTGTGTTTTTTAAATCTATATATTATTTTTTTAAATTTAATTATTTTTTTAAAACTAATCTACCACTGTGGTTTGTGTCTTTGATTAGTTTTCGCATTGCTATCTAATGATAAATTCTTGTTTATCGTATCAAACGTGGGTTGCAGATCACTGAAGAGGGAAAGTATGAGAGAGTGAAGTAGGGAGAGTTAAATTGCCAAATAAATGGAATAGGATTGTCAAATTGAATGAAATTGGTAAATAAGGAAGCAGGGGGAAAATAGTTATAATATATTGTATTTAGTGTATACAAGATTATTGATTGTAAAAGGAAAAAGCTGAAAAAATATTTTTTTTATTGTTGTTATATCATACAAATATATGTCGTGTATATATGTCTGATCATTAATTGGTATGCTGTGTATTATAGCAATCCAATTTAATTGGACACCACAGCTAAATAAAACGTCTCTGATAAATTTATTAGTTTTAGTTTAAATTTTAGAAAACTTTCTTTATATTATAGCCTGTAAGACCAAGTTAAGTATTTTGAGGTTTATATTATTTTATTTCCTCGGATTTCCCCTGTTTTGAATTAGAGATTACTAAAATACAATTTATATTTATAAAAAAAAAAAAATGTAAAATGAAATATTTAATATGGGCATAATGAACGAAATTATCCTTAAAAGATGCTTAACGTATCATAAAAGTGAACTTACTCATCAATATAAAATAGTGAAATTCTGTAATGTTGTTGATAATGGCAATTTTTTTATAGTATAATAATTATAAAAAAATTAATTTTTCGTTCGGAGCTGTATATCTTTAAAATTACCAACAACATTAGAAAACCTAAGAGAACATCATTTAAAGTAGAGTAAATTTTCTGAGTAAAATATGAAGCACTGTAGAGTTATTTACGTGCAATAGTTCCCCATATATAGCTGTTTAAAAAGCAACATTTCATAAAAAATGCACTGAGAAATCAGAGAGTTAGTGTATTAATTTTGAGAAATCTGTATCTCAAAAACTATAAGATGCACAGATGTCTGCCAGCACTCAAATTGAAGCTAATTTAATGTACTATAGGCAGGAGTAGTATGTTTCATGATATTTGCTAAAATAAATTAAAAATATTAATTACTCTGCGTATAAATAAAAAAAACATGAAAAACAGATTGTGGCAAACAACAGCTGCTCAAATATAAATAAACGACGTTTATGTAAGTTGTACGAATCCATTTTCTTTAGGTTATTAACCTCCTCGAAATAAGGTATATGAGGTTATAAAGTTTTTTCTAATAACCTGAATTAGGTTGTAAAGTAGATTTAACTTTATATCTGGTCCATATCCTTTAATAACAGTTTTAAATATAAATTTAATTAAATTACTGTAGTAAACTTTCTTCTCGAAGTTGTCATGGCAACGAATGCGGACATCTTTGTTACCCTATCTATTTTACGTAGCCACAAAAAATTTGTTTCCTATTTTCCCCGCCAATAAATAAATTTGGTACAGTGTCAAAATGTTCAGAGAGAGGTGGGATAATTTTTTATACTCGCCTCATAACCTATACATCAAGTTTTAGATGACTTCTGCGATGTTTAATTCATATTTTTTTTTTTATGCCTCATTTGGGCGTACCCCTTTGGAAAAAATGGACTAAAATCAACTAATGGTTGTTTTGTTGGCACAATATCCTTAGAGTGGGGATGAAAGTTACTCTGAATTCCATTTTGTATATCGGACCTTTTTTAGGTATTTAGATTTTGTAAGATATTGATTTTTTAAGATTTTGTGCTCGTAGAAATATAAATACATCCTTTCATTCTAAAACCCTTGCCCATCCAAACCCATTTATTCTTAATCTCTCATCCTTAACAATCCCTGATGATGCTCCGACTAAATCCTGTTGAACGCGTTGCTACTTATGACTCCATCTTGACAAGAGACTTACTTGTCTACTGCTACCAAACCCCTCCCCCCAGTGTTGTGTACCCATACTAGACTAATCCCAATTACTACTACACTTACTTGATAAACGCTCTCAACTTAAAAACTTCTTATGTACTATGATAATCAGACCAATCTGGACATATGGAAATGAGGTATGAGGCTCCAGCAAACCATCGAATTCGTCCAATCCAAAATCCTTCGTAAAATCCTTGATCCTTACGTCGCAAATAAATTCATCCATAAACACCTCAAAGTACAATTCGGACCGAAATAGATATACCTTGTTTTATTCTAAAATTCTTACCCACCCAAACCCATTAGTTCTTAATCTCTCATCCTTAATAATCCCTGGTATTCCTTCAAGACTAAAAGAAGATAGCCACGAGATCTTTTAATTTAAAGCAATGATTGATGTACAATTATCTGGTGGTTTCTTCTCAAGATTATCTTGTGTTCTAAAACATTTATCACACTTATTGTATTTCTTTTGTATACCTTGTGGAGTGGTTCCTCCCCATTATTTGTACCCCCCGGCCAGCGGCTCCTGAGCCAATATTGTAACCGCCTGTCTTCAGCGGACCCAGCCCAACCCCATATAATGCCATGTGCCAAAGGAAGGGCACTAAATATAAGTGTATATATTGTATTTTTTATTTTTAATAAATTCAATTAGGAGGTAGCAAAAAAATTTCTTTTATAGTTGCCCATTTCAATGAATAAATAAAAAAAATTGCGCTATTCCAGGCCCAACGTCAGAAAGTGTCAGTTGTTTTTTAAGCAATTCCATTTAGCTGACTCAAGTTATTTCTCCCCCCCATTTTTCCTACCTCTTAATTTTTTATCGGTTTTCAAACATAATTGAAATCAATAAATCACTTTTTATCTACTCAATATTTTAAATTTTTAATATTGATGATTATAAATTTTAGTGAGGAGCATTAAACAATACAAAAGAATAACAAGTACTCCAACTAAAGCAGACTTGAGACGGTACACGTGGAATCGCAACAAATATTATTTGGTGATTTTTTTTTTTCGTGATCTTAAAGATGGCTGGCAAGTTGAGAGGGATCAGGGAAGGGTAGAAAAATTGCTTTTGAAAGCTTATTTCCCGGAGGGCCACTGAAAGGCTACGCAAGTTCTAAATTTATCTGGGCCCTTTCTGACAACAACGCCTTAGGCGGCTCCTTTGTTTTCTAAGTACTTTACTTTCAAAAGTATACAATTGAAGTTACTTTTGAACTGTGATTTAACGTTTGAAGAAAATTATCTGAACATGTGAAGGTAAATTTTGTAAATTCAAAATGGTGGATCCTATATGAGGCCAGAAAATTTAAGGACATATAAAACCTGTATTGATTTTTATTTCAAAAGAGTTTCGATTACAAATTAATTTTTATTTTCTTGAAATTAATTATTCTTAGATTTTTTTCTGTCAAAACATTTTTTTTACTTTATTTAGTTTATTCACAACTGCAAAAGTATTTTTACAAACAGCGAATGAGATGTAGAGAGAGAGAAAAAATAATAATAATAAAAAAAAAAAATTAAAAAAAAAAGTCATGAAGGTTAAGGTCATCCAATGATGGCTCTCCATTAAAATTGAAATTTAAAAATCAATTTAAGAGGTCCTTATTCCAGCTCCTTCGAAAACGTCGTCTTGTATCTGGTAAGTCTCTTGTTGATAGTCCTTGAATTAGAGGGTTAGTGTGTATTGGAAGTGTGTCGTGAAACCGTTTATATAATGATTTAATGGTTGTTTGTAAGTAGGGAATTCTTAAGTCTTTGTGTAAGTTCTTGTTACTGATGTAGGGGGGAGCGCTTCTGATCAGTCTCAGTAATTTTGATTGAAGTTGTTGCAGTTTCAGTAAGTTAGTTTTTTTGGCATATCCGTAAATTTGTGCACCGTAAGTCCAAACCGGTCTGAGAAATTTTTTAGAAAATTTTCCCGTCATTTTTTTTTTTTTTAAATGTTTTATTAAGTTAACTTTTTTTAAATGGTGTCAAAACTGGAGAATTAAAATAAATCCCACCAAATTAAATTTAACCTTCTTCGTAAACCCATAAATTTATGTTCCACTGTACCCAAAATAACACTAGCATTTATAACATTAACAATCACATTACTTACCAGAAAAACCTGTCTAAACTTCCAATCCATTACAAAAATACTGATCTACATAATTATAATGAGGCCTATCTAGAAATATGGAGTTGAGTTGGAGCTCCACTAAACCTTCGAATTTCTCTCGTATCCAATCCTTACAATCCAAAATCCTAAGTAAAATGAGGAATGCTCCTTACTTTGTCTCAAATTCACCAGGACCTTAATGATCCATGTGTTGCCTATTTAGCCTGCACCAGGTACCAACCTTGCATGATAAACTTGCTTCTCCTTCATTACCTGATAATCCTCCTAGGCGCCTGAAAAGAAGATGGTCTCGTGATTTTCTCTAGAAATATTGGAGTTTTATGAATAGGTAGATTCTCCAAACGTGTTTATCATGTCATTATATAACTAACAGTGAATTTATTAGTTGTATACATTTTAAATATAGTTGTAAATATCAATATATAAACTAAAAAAAATTACAATTTTAATTTTAATTAGGTTAAAATAAAGTACCTAGTTAAAAATTAAAAATAAGTAAATTGAAGTACAAATATTGCAATGAAACAAAGGATCCAGTGAGAGTAGCTTGGCTGTTGCGATAAGTAACTGACAACTATCACGCCAGACATAAACGTGCTATTGTACTTTCACGACAGTAAATGTTGTTATGACGGCAATTATCATACAGTTTACTCCATATCAGTGTCTATAATATGTTATATAACATGACTGCACTGCCGCGTCTTACGTAACTTAAGAACACATATTATTACTAAATAAATTTCTTCTTCTTTCTCATCCTCCATATGGATCCTTTCAGCGTGGAGGAGCCTCTAAACACTTGGTCCACACATCTCGGTCCATGGCAAGCATCTTCATCTGAGCCAGCGTTTTACCTCTTTCCAGGTCTTGTCGTTGGATATGTTCCACATATCTCCTTCTAGGTCTGCATCGTGGTCTCCTACCAGTCGGCTACGCCTCCATACATTAACCTGCCACTCTGTCTTCCCTCATTCTACAGACGTGTCCATACTATCGGAGCTGCCGGTGTTCAATCACTGATTTTACATTTTATTTCTTCTCTTATTCTTTCATTCCTTATCCTATCTCTCCTTTTGCCCAATATTATACTTTTTCACAAATCAAGCCATCCACCAACCTACTAGTTTGGTGGTTTCTCTTCCATTTCTGACAATCCTCTGTGGCGCCTGAAAAAAAGATGGCTTCGTGACCTTCTAATGTAGAAATGTTATTAGACTGCTGCTAATGGCTAGTTTCTCTACAAGTTTGTTTCATACCATTCTAATCTAGCAACCAATTAACTAGATGTGAATAAATAAAAATAAAAATTAACTTCACTATCTGCCGTTCCCTACTTTTTTCTAAGAATACTTAAAAAAAGTTCAAAAGTTCATCACTAAAGTCAATCCACAATCCAAAATCTTTTGTAAAATCCTCGATGCCCCTTACTTTGTCACAAATCATCAGGCCAGAACCAGGTATCAATCCTTTCATTAAACTTGCCAATCACCCAAACCCACTTCTATCTAACCTAGTTCGACTGTTTTTGTTTAATGATTAAATTCATCATTGGCCATTAATGTCACGTATTCCTTATTTAATTTTGGTTAAATTATTTATTAAATAGTTATATTTTATTTATTTGTTTTTTATGTTTTTTTTTGTCTGTTCGACATTAAATTTGTGTTAGTAAACCTTTTGTTTTTAAAAACTGAAATACTAATGCTATTATCTTATCATCGTCTCTGAGGGTTTTTGAAATATCCAGATTTAATCCTAAGCTATTGAGATGTGATGTGAAAAATGGACATTCTTGGAAAACATGACTAATTGTCAAAATAGTGTTACAACCTGTTTCTAACCGAGTTTCTCGTTATTTTTTAACTCAGGTTTTCTTTATTTTTTCATAAATCAAATAATAGTACATTAAACTAGCTTTGAGTCCTAATAGAAATCTGTACGTCTTATGGTTTTTGAAGTATAGATTTCTCAAAATAAATTCACTAATTACTAATTTTTCAACGCATTTTTTATGAAATGTTGCTTTTTAAAAAGCTATATCTCGAGAAGTATTGAACGTAAATAGCTCTATGAGGGCTCATATTTTAGCAAATTTACTCTACTTTAAATGATGTTGGATTAGATTTTCTTGTGTTGTTCCTACTTTTTGAGATATAGAGCTCCGAATGAAAAATATTTCTTTTAACGTTTTGAAACAGCTGCTATTGTTTATTCTCTCTGACAATACTTGGCAAACATGCCAATTTTCACTAGTAATTATACGTTTTTTTTTTGTTTTTACACAGGGTTCTATTAATTTAAATTAAATTAGTTGCTTTATAAAAAGCTATATTTCGAAAACTATTGAATGTAAATATCTCTATGAGGGCTCATATTTTAGCAAATTTACTCTAGTTTAAATGATGTCCACTTTGGTATTCTAGTATTCCTGGTAGCTTTAAATAAATAGATCTTCTAAGGAAAAGTTATTTATTTTTTTTTTTTTTAAAGTTTTGAAAAATCCCAACAAATCCCATCTAATAACTTTTACCCTTCGTCGTAACCCTACCGACTGCCCTACAGCATTCTTTAATAATGTTGCTCTTACCCCTGTCGAACAGATCCGCTACCTTGGACTACATCTGGACAAACAACTAACTGGAATCCCCGGAAACTGCACGAGGATTTCGACTTTTACAGCCTTTACTGGACAGATGGTCTAAACTTCCAATTCATTACAAAAGGCTGATCTACATGACGGTAATAAGGCCAATCTGGACATACGGAGCTCCACTAAACCTTCGAATTCCTCTCGTATCCAATCATTGCAATCCAAAATCCTTCTTAAAATCCTCAATGCTCTTTACTTTATCTGAAATGAAATCATACATAAAGACCTTAATGTTCCATATGTAACCGATCTAACCCGAATCAGATATCACTCCTTCCATTACAAACTGCGTGAAAAGAAGATGGCCGCGATACCTACTAATGTAAAACGTCATTAGAGTGCTACTAATGGGTAGTTATTCTACACTCCAATTTAACTGAAATAAAATTTACTAAATGTATTATAATGTGCAGTTGTAAGTAGCAATAAATAAATTTAAATAAAAGTTTTGAGAGAGCTGACATTATTTATTCCCACTATCTATACTTGGCAAACTCATCAATTTTGGCTATTAATTATATATAGTTTTCATTAAAGTAATTAAAAATCTAGGTGAAAAAACTCCATTTTTTTCTCTCCGGCTCTTCTACTATTACGTGGTTAATGGTATATAGTAGGTGAATATCAAAAGAAAAAGTTGTCAATTAATATTTTTCTATCAAACAGTGCATTAAAGAAAGTTGACAACACAATTAAAAAAAATTAAATGATTTTTTTTTTTCAATTAGCGACCACACCACGCCTTTAAAAGGTGGCCAATCTCCCATAATAGATAGAGGCAATTGATATACTTTCTTCAACAGCCAATAACTGCGGCAATCTAATACTTTAATTCAGGACGCCTTGGAGAGCTCCACTAGACTACAGCGCTCCATTATTCCATCAAAATAATTATTTAATAAATTTTACAAAGGTTTAATTAAGTTTACAATGGCTATATGTGGACCATACTTAGGGAGGTGAAAGCCGGAGGTACACGACGTTATATGGGTCAAAATATTTTTGATTTTATGGCTCTAGAAAACATGGGTTTCGAACTATTCGTCACTATGACGGATAACGCTATATCCGCGATATATAAGCGACTTAAGTTATTTAGTAAACA
>NW_027115271.1:389830-390689 GCF_000696795.3 Halyomorpha halys | reverse complement strand
TATATATATATAGTTTATCAGAACTAATAAACGTATATTATTAAGTTCCATGTATTTTTATTTTTATTTGGTACTGTAGTTCAATATTTTGTCATTTTAAATATTTTTGCTCTGCACTGATTGATCTCAATTTAAGTAAATAGTGAATATATTATTTATTTATCAAATTAATATTTGTGTAATTTGTCTTTTCGTTTTTATTTTATCTATTTTTTCTTTACGTTACAAAGTCATTTTCCCATCTTTAGGATTTTCATTTTTTTTTTTTTTTTGATCTGGTATAATATTAATTTTAAATAATATATGGCTATTTAAACGCAGAGCGTTTTTCTATATATGAATTTTTTTTTTAATTGCTAAAAGATTTTCCCTAAGCCCCATAGGACCGAGTTGAAAGTTTAAAATATAAAGACATAAAGTTTAGACAGGCACTCCTAATAAATTGTTATTAATTATACTACTTAGTCTCGAAAGAAAAAAAAATAATCATAAAATATATTTAAGAACTAATACATGTTATTAAATTCCATCTATTTTTATTTTTTCTTTGGTACTTTAGTCCAATTTTTTGTTATTATAAATATTTTTCTTCTGGTGCTATTAATCCCAGTATAAGAAAATAGTAACTATGTTTTTTGAGAGATGATGAGTCAAGGCGAAAAAATTTTTTTTTTAACTGTTTATTGGTTGCTGACGTTTCAACCAACAAGGTCTTCATCAGGGCTTTTGTGATGCCATGGGCAAACAATGAATAACTGAAAACAATTTTTTTCTATAATATATACTTAACAATGTTTTTTTTACAAAAAAAATAAACACAATATGACAATATTCATAAAAACATCCTTTTTTATATATA
>NW_027115271.1:380416-389496 GCF_000696795.3 Halyomorpha halys | reverse complement strand
ATACATTTTTGTTGTTTTCCTTGTTAATTACCTCCATATTACCTCTATTTTTCCTATATGTGTTGAGGTTGTTTCCTCACCTTCACGATTAGCTGCAATTTTAATGTTTTTTTGTTTTTTTCTAGGACAATAATTTGTTTGATAAAAAAGGTGTCCAAATAGTAAAATAGTATGCATCTATTTTACTATTTGGACACCTTTCTTTTATATAGAAAAAAATTGCCCCTGTTAATTACATCCATATTACTTCTATTATTCCTAGACCTTTTGAAATCTTTTTCATGATCTTCAGGATTACTTATAAGTTTAATGTATTTTTTTTTCAAGGACAATAATTTTGTTATTTATGATATGCTATGATTCAAACATACTACGTTTATTTTGTGAAAAAAAAGAAAATAATTATTATAAAAATATCTTTTTATATATACAATAAATATATTTTTTGTGTTCATCTTGTTAATTACATGCATATTTTCTCTTTCTTGTTTTTTTTTCCTCGACGTTTTGAGATCCTTTTCTCATCTTCAGGGTTACCTATAATTATAATTTTTTTTTTATATCTAGAATATTTTTTACATATTTACCATGTCAATTTCTTATAAAAAATATCTCTTTTACATATAATAAATTATAAATAAATTTCTTGTTAATTACACACATATCACCTCTATTTTTTTTTCGTTTTCTTGAAGTTTTGAAGCCCTTTCACCATCTTCGGAATTTCTTATAATTTTTATATTTGGTTTTTATTTAAACAAATATTTTTTTACTATTAATATTATATGATAGAACTATATCACTACTTATACATTAAGCTTCACTGTCACTATTAGTACTTGACTAGCATTATTAATTATGCTAAGTGCACTATTAGTGTCTTTGTTTTATTTTATTCCTTCTCCATAAATAAATCCTTTGATAATTATATAGTCTTTAGGTAAATTCTTTAAATAAATTATAGTAATAAAAAGCGCCGATCCTCCGGACTATTAAACATAATTGCTTAGAATCTAATAAAGAAATCGCAACGCGCCTAACATTCCCAACTCTCCGGAGATAATTTCACCTTTGGAATAATTGAGTTGCTAAAGTTTTCCGAGGGCACATCGGCTAATAAGGGCTGCCATTTCTGAGCTCCGGATTTTCCCTTCAGTTTATTCCTCAGCCCTTAACAATTTTAGGGAGCCTTCTCTTTTCTGCAACATTTAACAAATTCCAAGGCGTTTCGTGCTGAATAAATTTAGCGTATTAATAGACAACAATTAGACTGAAGACTATTAGGTCTGGACCTAATGGAGACTGAGATTAGGATTTTATTGGCTCTTATTTTTCGGTTGGGCAATTAATTAGTATAAGTCAGAAAATGGTCAAAAATAATTAAAAGAAGATAGATAGTAAATAAAAAATATATTTATTGCAAGATGGCCTGGGTGCGGTCAAAGAAAAAATTCAAATAGGCAATTAAACTATTTAATGTGTGCCAGCGTTTCGCCGCACGTTACAGGGCTTTATCAGGGCTAAAAAAAAAGTACAAATACTAAAATAAGGTAGCAAAGTATTAAAATAGATAACACGTAATAAAAGTGAACTAAGGTGTGGCTTATTATGTTTTAAAATATGTGAATATTTATATAAAAATGAACAAAGTAAATTAAATACAATAAAAATGAGAGAGTGCAGCACGCAGTTATAAACTAAAAAAAATTCAACTTCGACAATACAACAATTTTACATAAGGAAAATAACACGTTAAGAAGAAGGATACTTAAATCTATTTATATATTACAAAACATTAATTGTAGAAAGAATTTTAAAACAGATACAAGTAATTTTAACCTATCACAGAGATTTTAAGCAAAATTAATTTATGAAAAGTATGGGTCATTTTAATTTGGGTAAATAGTAATTTTATGTTTCTATTTATAATTAACTTGGATATTAGTAAGAATTTAGATCAAAATAAAATTTAAAATAAATCAATTATATGCATGTATTGAGTGTAAGGAATGTTAAAAATATTGTGTTATAAGAAGGTCATGATAGTGGTAAGTCAATCTGTAATAAAATGTTTTGAAATTTAAAGGAAAAGTGACAAAATAGGTAATTAGACATAAGCTAAGGGAAGTTTATAAATATATTAAGTATAATAATAAATTAATATGATTCCCTATCGTTTTATTATTTCATAAGGTAATTTGAATGAGATAAATAACCTGGGCAGAGTAACCCGAAAAAGTTTTTAAATTATTGGATTGAGGCGTAAATTTATGTTTAAGGTATGCTAACTTATTAGTAATTATGTTGATTGTTAAGTTGTAACTACATTGTTGAAAATGTATGTATAGTTAAATCTGTTATTAAATAGATTGTACTTGAGGATGGCCGAATTGGTTGAAACGTTGGACTTTTCAAGAAATAACAAAAACTCTTTTGAGATTTAACTTGGAAACAATTTATTTAAAAAAAAAAGAAGATGTACATTAAAAAGTATAAATAAAGAATAATTACAAAAAGGTTTCAGAAAATTAATAAAAACGGAAATAATAATAAATTAAAAAGTAGATAAAAAGAAATATAAAGATACATTACATAATAAAAGACGGAAAAAGATGAATAAGTATAAATATATAGAATAATGGAAAATAATAAATAAAATAGGAAACACAGTAAGGTGGGTGCATTTGTATCTTATTCTACTATACCAAAATATTTTTAGTTGTTTTTGTATATTTTTAGCCCCGATGAAATTCTACAAAGTAGGACGAAACGTCGGCAAATAAACAGTTGTTAATATATCCAATACGTTTATGATATTAAAAAAAAAAAAGAAAATATTGTGAGCTTTTAAATAACCAATTTCTATAAATATTCTCTAGAATTCAAAGAAGGCTCTGATATTTATTCTGAACGTTTTCGAGATCAAGGTTGGTTGGAATGTTGGCAGTCCCAACGCAAACCTTTGCCAGAAAATAATTCATGCCAACCGTACTGCAACCTCTGGGACACACCTTGGACTGTAGTACTATAATATTCCTGTCTGACTATCTCTAATGACTTATGTTATTTGTATAAGCGCTTGTTTTAATCATGAATACTTCATTTGTAGTTTGTATATTATATTAGAATCGTAATCGCTAGATTTAGGAATGTAGATGGATTAATTGAATACTAAAAGGAAGATGATTCGGGTGTGGTCAAAGAACTCTAATAGCGAAAAACTATTTATATTGAGTCAACGTTTCGCTCTACGTTGCAGGGCTTCATCAGGGCTAAAAATGATACAAACACTTAAATGATGTAAACATGATTGAACCAAGTAAATGAAAAATTAAAGATGTAAAATGAAACATAAAAATTAAATAAGAATAATAAAAGGTTATATAAAATTTAATCCATTAATTGAATACAATTGAAAGTTTGATATAAATTAATATATTTATATATTTACACATTGTATAATTAATTGTATTATATATATAGTTTATAGGGGTAAATATCATTATATAAGTTATTATGATCACCCGACTCAGAATAGGACACATCCACCTCGTAACAAGAGAAGTCCCTCCAAAATGTTCGAAATATCATGGTGATCTGACCGTCAAACATATTTTTGAAGAATGTAATCACTAAAAATTATCTCTGAACCAGTTAGGGATACCAACAGATGTTCCAATGGCGTTGTGAAACGACGAATCCGTAATAGAAAGAGTCATTAAATTCATTCCTAAGACTAACTTAATAACCAGCCTTTAATTATTATAATTATCTATTTATCTTACTTTATTTTTAAAATTAGAATAGTTACTTATCTGCTTTTCATCATCTTCCCCCCCCCCCACTATCGGTACGATTAAGAAAAAAATGAGTCCCACTGGTGCGGATCTGCACACCATACCAATGTGGAACAATTAGGCCTTACCAAAACCAACAACCAACGGGGTTTGATGACCAGGATATTAAAAGCTCTTTCAAAACAAACAATATCATTATATAATAAAATGTATATTAAAAAAAATATAAATAACTTCAACACGACTCAACCAATGCACACGAAACTTGGGAGTGGTTTAGGGCTCTATTTACTGGATTAAAAAATTCTTCTTAATTTTTTTTATTTATTTATGATATACCTGATAGGCCTGATGGGCCTTACATGGTTGATATAACCGTTACATTATATATTCTTAATTTCAAACCAATATATCGCCCATATGATGGCATTAAATCTAAATGGTAGTTATGGAAGGTGCTGGAAATGATTTTTTAGGAGTGAAAGAAAGTTCATATTTGTCTACAGCACCTCAAGAAACGCTTAATACAAATTTTGGGAAAAAACAAAATCGAAAAATAAGATTGTTTGGCTCAAAATTTTCGCCTCACAGTATATTGATAAATCATAACAATATACATAAATTCAACCATTGTACACCAAACTTGGGAGTGGTTTAGGCCATAGTGGCCTAATGTATATAGTGGCTATATATTCCAAGTTATATATATTTCCAAGTAAGGTTCAATTTTCGTTTTAACGTGCACCGCTTTAATATTTTTAATTTCGTATTTTAGCCCTTCGGTTTTTTTTTACTACCTTTATTTTAAATTTATTACGTACAAGCGATTAACCTGGAATCCACTCACCAGACTAAAAAGACAGGAAACTGCACGTCGATTTCGACTATTAAAGCACTGACTAGACAAACGGTCTAAACTTCCAACACATTACAAAAGACTGATCTACATGACTGTAATAAGGCCAATCTGGACATATGGAGTTGAGCTTTGGGGCTCCACTAAACCTTCGAATTCCTCTCGTATTCAATCCTTACAATCCAAAATTCTTCGTAAAATCCTCAATGCTCCTTACTTTGTCACAAATAAAATCATACATAAAGACCTTAATGTTCCCTATGTAACCGATCTAGGCCGAACCAGATATCACTCCTTCCATTATAAACTCTCTAACCACTCAAACCCCCTAGTTTCTAATCTTGCATCCTCTTCTATTCCTGACAATCCTCCGAGGCGCCTGAAAAGAAGATGGCCACGAGACCAGCTAATGTAAAATATCATTAGAGTGCTACGCCTGTAACACTCCAATTTAACTTAGATCAGATTTACTAAATGTATTATAATGTATAGTTGTAAATAGCAATAAATAAATATTAAATAAAAATTATTAGGTCATAATAGAATTTATTTATAGATAAAACCAATGTTAAATAATGGGAAAATGTTATATCAGTGATGGAGCCCCTGATGCTCATCACTTTAATTATTTTTACCCCGCATGTTAAAGATAATATTTGGTCATTAAGTTTAAGTTTTATGAATACATCATTATAAATAATTAATATCCAAGTTAATTCTCAAACACTCTTTATTATTACATCAATGTTGTTATCTTAGAATCTTCCTAAAGGGACCTATTAACTTTAGTGCTGAACTTCTGCCCCCTATTCTTAGAGAAAAGCAGGGAACGGCAGATAGTTAATTTTTATTTAATGAAATATAGTAAATTGGATGCTAGATTAGAATGGTATGATACAAAGTTGTAGAGAAACTAGCCATTAGCAGCAGTCTAATAACATTTCTACATTAGAAGGTCTCGATGCATCCATCTTATTTTCAGGTGCCAGGATTGTCAGGAGTGGAAGAGGGACCACCAAACTAGTGGGTTTGGGTAATTAGGGAGTTTATTATGAAAGGATTGATATCTGGTTCTGACCTGATGGATGGTTTGATTAGTGACAAAGTAAGGGTCATTGAGGATTTTACAAAAGATTTTGGATTGTAAGTATTGGACATAAGAGGAATTCGAAGTTTAGTGGAGCCCAACCATTTAAATCTAAAATTGTTACCTCTACTGTTCAATGAATATAGATAGGGCAGTTTTATAAAAGAATGGAAAAAAACAAAGTTAAAACGAAAATTCATAATCATTATTATTTAAAACAATAGATTTCCGGGATCATTTGTGCACAATAGAATCGGAATTTGAGAATGAGATTCTATCGTAAACAGTGTTACTGACCCCTGATTCACTCGTTCTTTGAATCAATATCTTGTCAATATTATGGTGCAAAAATAAATTCATTTATTTATATTTTTTTATTAAATTTATTTAGTAATAATATGTATTTAATGTTATACAAAACGCGGCAGTGAAGTCACATTGTATTGCATATTACAAACACTGATATTGAGTAAATTGTATGATAATTCCCGTCATAACAACATTTACTGTCGTGACAGTACAGTAGCAAGATCAGGTCTGGCGTGATAGTTGTCAGTTATTTATCACAACATTCAAGCTACTCTCACTGACTACTTGTTTATATTGTACTGGCTCCAAATATTTGTACTTCAATTTACTTATTTTTAATCTTTAACTAGGACTTTATTTTAACCTAATTAAAATTTAAATTTAAATTTTTTTTTGTTTATTTATTGATATTATGGAAGGCTTAGTAACTGGATCGGGCAAGATCGGTTATATATAGAACATTAATGTCTTTATAGATGATTTTATTTGTGACAAAGTTAGAGGCATTGAGGATTTCATGAAGGATTAAGGATTTCAAGGATTGGATACAAGAGGAATTAGGTTTAGTGGAGTCCTAAAGCCCTGAAGATTGTGAAGTTAATTTTTTTCATGGTTGATTATATGAATATGAAAATAATAAACCAAAGTGGGTAGAATCAAAATGGAGGGTTTTAGTGAAAAATAAAACTTTCTTAATGAAATGAGACAGTTAAAAGTTTAATATGGAAATGTAGAGACTCAGATTCTCGTCCATTATTTGTTACACTGTGCACTGGTCAGAAATATGCCAAGTCCTTTGTAAGAAACACAAGGATGAGGAACCTAACAAGACTAAACAAGAAAGAAGACAGAAGAATAATGAAGACGAGAAGAAAGGTGTAATCAAGAGATGGCGCGGAGGCTTCGTGCTTCATTCCCCCGACCGCTAATACCATCCCGTCCTAACGACCGTGCTTTTAGAAGATCACTTCCAACCCATATTTTCCTCAGGATTATTTTTCCCTTAACCATTCCATACTTTCCTCCTGGAGGCTATTGTGGTATCTTCCAGGCGTGACTCTACGCCAATGGCATTCGCAGAAACCGATACCATCTCATTGCTACGTGTACCGAATCTCCATTGTGCTACATATTAGTATTAAATATTCGATGTGAGGCATCGGTATTCACAGCATATCATTAATATGTTTTTATCATCATCATTATTATCTATAATTATATATAATCATCTTACTTCTTCGATACTGGTTTTATTGTTAAAATAAAATAATTTGTATCCGAGTTAAGCTCAAACATTCCTTATTATTACTTTGAATTTCCAACGTTTCTGCAAACCTGGCCATCCTCAATGACAGTCTTAAATATAAATTTACAGTTCAAATTTAACAATTAAAATTAAAATTTATTTATTTATAATCTTAAAATTTTTTCTTGAGACTGGTAACTTTTTAATAAATAATTCAAAACACCATCCAATTATAGTCTCAAAACTATTATTTCTTTTACACGTCCAACGTTTCGGCCAATGCGGCCATCTTCAGGGACAATCTACTCAATTCACTATGAAACATATAATTTAACCACTCTAAAAACTTCATACAGGCTATTCTGCCCAGGTCAAAACATTTATATCCTACAACCTTGCTTGTTGTGATAAAAGTGTATTAATAGTGTTTAAAGAGAAATAATTTTGACTGTGGTTTTTAATGGATATTTGACTTATTGGATATAAATGTTTTGACCTGGGCAGAATAGCCTGTATGAAGTTTTTAGAGTGGTTAAATTATATGTTTCACAGTGAATTGAGTAGATTGTCCCTGAAGATGGCCGCATTGGCCGAAACGTTGGACGTGTAAAAGAAATAAAAGTTTTGAGACTATAATTGGATGGTGTTTTGAATTATTTATTATTAAAATTTATTATAACTTGATATTGACTAAATATATTGACATCGGTAAAGTAGCCTGCAAACCGTCTTCAATTGTTGGATGTGTTAAATTTATATTTAAGATTGTCTTTATATTCTTCATCAATTTTGACTATTAATTATACATAGTTTTCATTAAAGTAATCAAAAATTGGGGTGAGATAACTGCCTTTTTTCTCCTCTTGGGCTCTTGTACTATGATGTATGGTGCCCATGGAGTTCAAAATAATATTTTTCGCCCTTTAAACTAAACTCAATGCAGGGTATGTTACCAAATGTTTAGAGGCTGGGTGTGCCCAAGGTGATCTCCGATCATATAGTCGATTCATGGCTGATATTACGATATAAATTATTAAGGAGACACGAACTAAATCGAGTACTTTTAAATTGATTTTTACTCCTTTATCAGAACGTGGATGATTTATTCGGTTGTTATTTATTTGATGAGTTCTCTAAATGTTTACTTTGACTAGAGACGACTAGAGATAGCGTTTCCAATGGGATGATATCCAAGCAGGAACGTGAATCCGCTCTGTGTAATTCTGACTGGCCCCTATGTAATCTATACGGCGGGTATCCTTGCTTCAAGCCTTCTTCCTAAGGCTAGGTTCTCAACTTCTCAATTCACTCTCTATAAGAAATCTTAAACTAATTGTTTTTTTTTTGATAAAAATATTTTAAAAAATTAAGGATTAAAATCACATTTCTAATGTGAAATTTTATATAATAAAAATTTATTACTGTTTTACAGAAAATAAAACTGGAAGAATCAAAGTCGTTGATTTCACTTATAGGAAAATCAAATATCTGTAGACTACAATGAATAACAAATTGATCCTCTATTCAAATCAGGACATTTATCTTGGGATGACATCGGATGATTTTCTTCGATTGAAAAGGCATGTTTAAAAAATATTATAGCAAAACTTGATGTCGCTCTTGGGCCAATCATAAAATCTTTCTGAATATGAAGGAGATAATCGGGATTATGGTTAATGAGACCAAAAACTATTTATTTTCCGACGTTTTACCCCTCTTTGTAGAGCTTCATTAGGGCTAAAAAGAAAAAAAAATTATTAAATAAATCAATTTTATATCCAAATC
>NW_027115271.1:377448-377741 GCF_000696795.3 Halyomorpha halys | reverse complement strand
TGTTATAACTATAGGATTGTGAGCAGCCCTATTTGAAGTCATGTTAAACGTTAAATGCATAAGAGCCCCTAGCGGATTTTCTCAGCAACTTGCTTAATTATAAGCCTTTATGTTTATAACCTTTCCTTCCAGGCTAACTAAAACTAGCCATTAACAATTTAGAAACTATAGAGCTATCATTTCATAACTGGTGAACGTAATTTAGTAAAACTTAGATGTTCCTCTTAGGTGCCAGGAAGCTTTATGGAAACTACTTTGGTGTCAAATTTTATTATATTATGAGATAATGAGGT
>NW_027115271.1:376397-377150 GCF_000696795.3 Halyomorpha halys | reverse complement strand
GGATTTCTTGATTGAAGTCAGTCTGAATTGTGAATGATGCCATTCATTCAGACTTATCGTCTTGTGGTCCCTTTTGCGTTATAGTTTTAATTATTTAATTAATCCTGTTTTTATAAAGTTCTCCTATTCGATATTGGTTCCTTGATGCAGAACTATCTCAAATATTGCGTACAACAAAAGCTCGACAAGATAAAAGAGACATAACTGCTCTCAATATTCAATAAGCGTATCTGTGAAAGTGACTGTCGTTTTAAGGTCACCACACTGCCAAGGACACAGTCTTGCACCAATCTATTGCATTCCGATACAAATTATCTTTTAATGTCTACAACATCAAAAACAATTGATAAATTGATGATTAATTATGATATATTATCTAATATAAATTGACGCAGTAATAAATGAAAATATGATAAAGTGTTAATTATAACATTATCGAGTTATACAATGTAATTATCGCATTATTTTTCCGACCTGATAGTAAATGAGTAAAGAGGAGAAAAAGGCAGTTATCTCACCCCAATTTTTGATTACTGTAATGAAAACTAGGTATAATTACTAGTCAAAATTCATGAATCAGCCAAGTATAGGTAGGGGAAATAAAAAATGGCGACTGTTTAAAAACCTTAAAAAAACTAATTTTTCATCGGAGCTCTTTATCTTAAAAATTACCAACACTAGAAAATCTAACAGAACATTATTTAAAGAAGAGTAAATTTGCTGAAATATTAGCCCTAAAAGAGCTATTTACGT
>NW_027115271.1:373996-376347 GCF_000696795.3 Halyomorpha halys | reverse complement strand
CAGGGGTATGAAATAATAACTAGCACAAACACGAAAGAACTAACCTGACACAACAAACAAAAATTGTGGCTAGCTCAACTGGTCTATTCTGTGACGTCATTCTCCATTTAGCAGACCAAGTAACAGACTCTCAACCATGTTATATATTATATCGTTTTAACATGGCAAAAGAAGGCAATTTTTTCCCATTTAACATACGTTTTTCCATTTAACACGCTTTAACATGTTAAACTAAAGATCATGAATACCCCTTATGAAGAAGATGGTCAGGGTAGCAGTCACAGGAAACAAAAATAGTTACAACTATTTATTTGCCGACGTTTCATCCACTTTGTAGAACTTCATCAGGGTTGTTTCTGCTTTATTTCTTCTTTTTGTTCATATATTTATAATTTTCTTTTCACTTATATTTACATATTTTAACCCTACCTTAATTTACTTTCATGCAACTTATTTTCCTAATTTTTCAAAATATTTTTAGCTCTTTTTGTACCTTCGAGCCCTTATGAAGCTTTATATAGTGGTGCGAAACGTTGGAAAATAAATGTCTGTTTACAATTTTTTATGCTTGCGACCGCAACCCTGTTCTTTTTCATAATTTAAAAATAAATTTCCGTCTTTTAGGGTGTTTATTTATTTTTTTCATATTCACTTTTTTATTCTTACTGACTATTACGTCTTCTGGTAATTTCAAACCTAATAGGTTATTTATTTTTTTTAAATATATGTATACATAATATTAGTTGTGAATATAAAAATAAATTAAAATCACAATCAATCTCACAATGAAAATATAAGCAATTTTTCTCTAGACTGATAGTATATACAGATCAATTTAAAAAAAACATAATACATGTTATTGTTTTAAAATAATTAATACTTGGCCCAAAATTATCATTATTTGTCTGACAACGATGAATAACAAAATGATCCTCTTATAACTGGATATTACAGATTATCACTTTTTAAACAATATTTACAGTGCAAACTGGATGGAATTAGAATAATTGAAGTTTTAATAATAATACTTAATTGACAAAAATAAAATTTGACAGAATCGCCTGCTACATTTTGATAATATTGTTAGCTGTAATATTATAAACAAGATGCTTGAGAATGGCCGAAACGTAGGAGTTACAAGAAAATAAAAATTGTGATATTATATATATTTTTTATTATAATTGATAAATAAACATGTCTCTAAAAGGAAGTTAATTTATATCTAAATATTTAAATTACTCATAATTTAAATTTCCTTCCACACCTTTTGCTATGTTTATTTATTTACCCCCAGTCACACCACGTTGTTCTCATAAAGTATAATATATATTGCGAGGTTTGGCTACTTTATTGTTTGCATAGTCTTGCCCTATAATGAGAAAAACAATTTTTTCAGAGCAAATACTTTCAAATAATTACTATAAAACTACGAGTACATGGTGTAATTTTTGATTAATAAATATTAAAATTAAAACATTGTTTAATAAAAAATATTACAATTTTCTATTAGATTGTGTTCTACATTTTGATGATAAAATCTTCAGGTTTAGACAAGAACTGAATCGGTTATGAAATAAGGATAAGGTATTTTTTTTTTTTTTTTTTTTTTTTTAGGTTTTCCCACATTTAACGGTTTTTTATTATTATTTTTTTTCTTAGAAAACTGTTTTTCTCATTGTAAGGCTTGACTATGCAAACAATAAAGTTGCGAAACTTCGCCAAAACAAAGTTGTATCATTGACTGATCCTTTTAGACCCACCATAAAAATATATTCAATAAAAATATTATAGTCAAGAATAAAGTTATCAATATATATATATATATATATATATATAAGATTATCAACAGTATAAAAAGTGTGGTGTTTTATAAATATTTATGTTGAAGATGTCCCTGAAGATGGCTAGAAAGGCCGAAACGTTGGACTAATGAATAAATAAAGTGTTGAGACGGATTTGGATATAAAATTGATTTATTTAATAAATATTACCTTGTCTCAAAAAATTTTGAAATAATATAATTAAAGAAAAAAAAATGTTTTCACATCGTGTAGGATAATAAGATACAAAAAGTAAACTAAAGCAGAGTTAAAAATTATGTGAATATTAGTGAAAAGAAAATTATATACAAATGAACAAAAAGAAACAATAGATAAAAATTGTTATATTATAAAATAGACAATATTTAATAAAGTATCATTCGATAAAGAATAAATGTCATATTAATTCGTATTATAGGGGTATTCATGATGTTGTGTTAAATGTAAAATGTTATAACTATAGGATTGTGAGCAGCCCTATTTGAAGTCATGTTAAACGTTAAATGCATAAGAGCCCCTAGCGGATTTTCT
>NW_027115271.1:356882-368951 GCF_000696795.3 Halyomorpha halys | reverse complement strand
AGTTAATTTATCTTGAGAATTCTATATCTCAGGAACTATGTGACGTACAGATGTCTATTAGCACTCAAATTAAAGCTAGTTTAATGGACTATAAAGAAGTTTATAAACTTTACCTTCGTAGGAATTGCAGTTTTCATGATATTTGCTAAAATGAATGGATTTATAGTTGTCCGGACAATAAGTTAGATTTATGAAAAACTTCATTTCAGAAACCATTGGACGTAGAGATGTCTGCCAGCGCTCAAATTAAAGCTAGTCAAATTTACTAGAAAATAGTTAATTATGTTTATCTTTGTAGGAGTAGTAGTTTTTATTTTGATATTTGACAAAATAAACTCAAAATGTTAATTTCTAGTTGTTCGTATAAAATGTTGGATTTTCGAAAAAATATATCTCTAGATTCAACATACGCACATATGTCTGCCAACACTCAAAATAAAGGAAATTTAACTTACTATAAAGTAGTTTATGACAGTTATCTTCGTAGGGGTAGTAGTTTTTATGATATTCACATGTGAATATGAATTTCGCAAATGCAAAATTTGTCCGAACAACTGTAAATCAATATATTTTAGCAAATGTCTTGTAAACTATTACTCCTACGATAATAAACACCATAAACTACTTTATAGTTCATTAAACTAGCTTTCATTTGAGTGCTAATAGACATCTGTACGTCAAATGGTTTTTGAGATATAATTTTTCAAAATAAATTCTCTAACTACTGATCTTTCAGTACGTCCCACACAACATTTTTAAGAAATGTTGCTTTTTAAAAAGCTATATTTCGAAAACTATTTAACGTAAATAACTCTATTAGGGGTCATATTTTAGCAAATTTACTCTTCTTTGAATAATGTTCTTTTAGATTTTCTAGTGTTGTTGGTAGTTTTTAAGATATAGAGCTCTGAATGAAAAATTCATTTTTTTTTAGGTTTTGAAACAGCCGCCATTTTTTATTCCCCCTACCTATACTTTGCAGACTCATCAATTTTGGCTATTTATTATACATAGTTTTCATTAAAGTAATCAAATTGGGGTGAGATAACTGCCTTTTTTCTCCTCTTGGGCTCTAGTACTAGATGTTCTTAACGTAGTTTATGACATTTGTTTTTGTAGGAATAGTAGTTTTGACAATATGACATTGGAGTCCTATACTGCCATAACCATGGTTGGGGGTCAACGTTTTTCATTTTGTGGGACCGCCACGCAATGAAGGCCGACTTTTAAGACTGTGTCTTAACCATTGAGCTACAGGCGGCCAAAATCATGTTCTATTAGGTTTTCTGATGTTGTGGATAGTTTCAAAGATATGGAGCTCTGAACGAAAAAATATTTGTTTTAACATTTTTACCATTGCTTATTCTCTCTTAATATACTTACCAAAGACGTTAATTTTGACTAGTAATTATACGTAGTTTTTTGTGTTGTTTTTTTCTACGGGGTTCTTGTACTGTCTGTGCCCGCTACTGAAACGGCATTGTTATGTTTCTTAACACGCACGGCTTCAAAATATATAGGCTATAAATTTGTTAGTAAATTAAATATCTTCGTTACAGAATGAAGGTCGATATACCAAGCTGATTGTTATTCTATTGTCGATGGCCCCCTCAATAACTATTGTTGCTACAGACTCGCGAAGAGATATAGCTGCCAAGAAGGTACTCCGACGGCTTCATCTATATTCTGACGGCTTCTTGAAAGGATGCCTCATCGTGGACTGCAGTCTGTGGAGCTCCTGGCTCTTTTCAGCTGTTAACATAACGGCAGCTTGTCACATCCCGCCGTTTCCACTGTCGGGTAACAAGGAGATTCGTTTCCATTAGTTTACTTTCACCATGTATTTAAAGGGGAAGCAGTGTAACTGAGAGGTAGTTATTTATTCCGTTAAATTATGAAGAAGATGATTGAAGTTCTGTAAGAAAAAAATAGTTGAAAACTATGATACACATATAATTAACTGTATTAATTCAAATAATGAAGAAAATCATCAGGGGTGCGGTCACAATAAAACAAAAATAGTTAACAACTCCTTATTTGCTAACGTTTCGTCCCACTTTATAAAGCTACATCAGGGCTAAAAAGACATAAAAAAACAACTAAGAATATTTTGACATAATAGGATAAAATACAAAAGCTAAATTAAGGTTGGGTTAAAATTTTATAAATATATGTTAAAACAGCTTTATGCACTGCCATAATGTTCATCCGAAAATAGATGGAGCTTTTTGCTAATTTTTTTTTTTAATAATTTTTTCAAAAAGAAAACAAACTGGCCCAATTTTATTGGGTAAAAAAAGCTGGTTGTGTCCCAGGAGGGCATAAATTATGAAGAGTTAGGATTTATTTAGCAATGCGGCCCGACAACATTGGATTGCTGTAAAACACAGTATACCATAAATGATTGACCGTATTATTTCAAATTATGAAGATGATAGTCGGGGTGGGGGGGGGGTGTTGGTCAGAAGAAAACAAAATAATACTTTAAAATAGTTGTAATATAAAATGGACAATGATAATAATATATAAAAAAAAACATTGTTTAACCTAGTAGTTCACGTGTTTTTTATATATATTCTTATCATTGTATATTTTATATTATAACTATTTTTATTTCTTCTTTTTGTTCATTTGTTTATAATTTTCTTTTTACTTATTATATATTTTAAACCTTAATTTGCGTCTTATTATCCTAATTTATCAAAATATTTTTAGTTCTGATGAAGCTTTACAATGTAGTGCGAAACGTAGCCAAATAAATAGTTTTTAATTTAAATTTTTCATTTACTGTTTTTTTATTAGGACTCCATCTTGACAAGAGACTTACTTGGAATCCACACACGAGACTGAAATGACAAGAAACTGCTCGTAGATTCCGATTGCTACGACACTTACTTGACAAACGCTCTAAACTTCCCATTCACTACAAAAAATTAGTATACACTACAATAATCACACCAATTTGGACATATGGAATTGAGCTCTGGGGCTCCACTAAACCATCAAATTTTTCCCGCATCCAATCGTTGCAATCCAAAATCCTACGTAAAATCCTTGATGCTCCTTATTACGTCACAAATAAACTCATTCACAAAGACCTTAACATCCCATTCGTTGCAGATTTGACCCAAAACAGATATGCGTCTTTTCATTCCACACTCCTTAACCATCCTAACCCTCCGAGGCGTCTGAAAAGAAGATGGCCACGGGACCTTCTAATTTAAATTAATGTTTGAAGTACCACCAATGGATGGTTCCTTTCCAAGATTTTCAAGTGTATATGAAACATACTACATATTTACCTATTGTATTATTTTGTACAGTTGTAAATTACATTAAATAAATAATTTAAAAAAAAATTTACTGTTTTATTGTTTACTTTCACTTCACATGGTTTCAATAGCTTATTTCACTTTATGTACTACTGATTACATATTTTTAATATGGTTTATATAATTCATTTTACATTTTACCTATAGACTTATATTTTATTGTTTAAAAGATTATTTAAAAGAATTTTTAATTTATACACATAGAATTTCCAAATTTCATTCAGTTTTCGAGGTATCCCACAACTTACTATTACTACTCCTACAAAGATAAACTAACTTTATAACACATTAAACTAGCTTAAATTTGAGTATTATTAGGCAGCTATACGTCAAATGGTTTCTGAGATAAAAATTCGTTACAATAAATTCACTAACTAATGATTTTACAGTATTTTTTTTTATGAAATATTGCTTTTAATAAAACTGTATCTGGGGAACTATTGAACGTAAAGAGCTCTGTTAGGACTCATGTTTTAGTAAATTTACTCTACTTTAAATATAGTTTTCAAGATATGGCGCTCCGAATGGAAAAATATTTCTTTTAACGTTTTGAAAAAACTGACATTGTTTTTTCTGTTTCACTATAATAGGCAAAAATTTTGACTAGTAATTATCCATAGTTTTCATTAAATAATTAAAAAATTGGGGTGAAATAACTCACTTTTATTCCTCTTGGGCTCTTGTACTTAAAGCATCCTTCCAGTCAGGTTAGGTATTTTGCACAATTTTGTCAAGTCGGAAAAAACTTGACTTGATTAATGAAAACGGACGAAATATGTAAAATGGACTACTTCGTTGGTAGTTCAGAGAAAACCAATCAATAACAATTAACTAGAGAAAATTAACTAGCAATAAACCTAAGTTGATGTTTGTTTATCTTAAGTTTGTGTATCTAGATCGTATATTATGCAATTTCCATTTCTATTATTGTTTCGTTATTGCCATATGTCTACTCCAAACTGGAATTGTGTGGTTGAGCAATGTAATTAACACTCAATTTTGTAAGTAATGGAAACAAACAAAACAATATTTATTGATTTTGTCTTGGACGGTCGAAATTGGACCCTGTTTCATAATTAAGTACAAACTAGTACTATTAGTCTTGTAGATTTAATTTAATACAATTACACTGACTTATACAATAGTAACTTGTACTTTGGTACTTTAAACTCCTGTAATATCACTAATAGTCGTTCCTATTATGAAAAAAATAAGTATTAGTGTTATTATTACCTACTTTATATACTTGTATTTATGAACCAATAATATTAGCTTTCATTAGTAAACAGGGCCCTGACCTCCTATTTTACTCTTTTATTTATAATTTTAAATACTTTTTTGAGGCTAGTTAATGTTGTTTAAATAAATAATTTAAAAATTATACATTTATAGTCTCAAAACATTTTATTTTCTTTACAAGTCCGACGTTTCGGCCAATTCGGCCATCCTCAGGGACAATCTTAATACAAATATTGAACTAAATAATTAAAAATACAACTTCATGCAGGCTGTTCTGCCCAGATTATTTCCACAATTCCCCTAATTAGTCAATTTTTATATTAAAAAAAAACTTAAAATTCTTTATCACAGTCACTTATTTGTTAATTATTTTAATTATTTGTTTGATAAATTTTAACGAATAAGTGACTGTGGTAAAGAATTTTAAGCTTTGTTTTAATGTAAAAATTCTCTAATTCGAGGAATTGTGGAAATGACCTGAGCAGAATAGCCTGCATGAAATTGTGTTTTTAATTATTTAGTTCAATAATTGTATTAAGATTGTCCCTGAGGATGGCCGAATTGGCCGAAACGTCGGACTTGTAAAGGAAAAAAAGGTTTTGAGACTATGAATGGATAAAATTTAAATTATTTATTTAAAATTCTTATTTAATTTTAGGTTTAACTTTACACGTTTTTTAGTTCTTTAATTTACATTTTTCACTTTTATAGAAATTATCGTAATTAGCCATACCTTAGTTAAATTTCATATTTGTTACATATTAGCCTACTTTTTCATCTCATTTAAGTGTTGGTATCTTTTTTAGCTCTGCAACGTGGGGCGAAACGTTTGATTACATTAAATTGTTTTATTATTATTTCAGTTTTTTCTTTAACTGCACCTGAAATTGAGAAGATGACCTTTTTTACTAAGTTTACTAACTTAAGCTATTTGAGTTTACATAAAATGCAACCTTTTGGTTCATTAATGTTGGCAGTTATATTGGAAACAAATTTTGCATTATTTTTTGGTCGCTAAGTTACCGGAGTTTAATAAACTCTTGGATAAATCTGAGTGATATTAATCTTAGTTTTACCAGAGATTGCTTTTTTGTTCACCCGTTTGCTTTGAACAGCCCAGATGAAGCCCTGCAAAGTGGGGCGAAACGTCGGAAAATAAATAGTTGTAAACTATTTTTGTTTCTTTTGTATCTTTTTAGCCCTGATGAAGCCCTACAAAGTGGGGCGAAACGTCGGAAAATAAATAGTTGTAAACTATTTTTGTTTCTCCTTTGACCGCAACCCTGACCATCTTCTTATATATAAAATATATATTGTTGGGGATACTGTCAGTGAAGAACACAAATAATAAAAATTTGTTTATAAGTGCCAACGTTTCGGCCATAGTATCAGGTATTCATCAGGGCTAAGAACAAAACACAAGATAACAACTATACCTTAATCAAAATTAAATGTTATAACCTACCACCCATTGGTCTAAAACTATTGAATTGTTAAAAAAAAAAAAATAAAAAAAAAAGTAAAAATAGGAAAAAGGAAAAAATAAGAAGGTTTTAGAGAAGGCATAGAAAATTAATTCAAGGCAGGTGAGAGATGATATCAGTTGTATTGTTGTGAGGGTTTTCCATCCGACGGATGATGTCCGCTACGCCAAATGATTCACAACTGAGTCAGCTAACCTTATTCACTAATCTACAGCTGCCAATGCGGGGAACATCTTGAGGTTAATTGTATTCAGTCAATTTAGTCATTCCTTTCCTTCAATCCAACACTTAACATTTAGGAAAATATCATGTAAATTCGATTACAAAATGAGGTTAATGTTACGGATGGAGTAAATGATTGAAGGTAAATCGTTGTTCCAGATCTCGTTTCGGACTTCCAATGCTATTTCCCCTTGTATCTTCAGGCCCCAGAGGGGTTATCCTATTGCGTACATGAGCTCATGATCTCACTAGAATTATAAAAAAAAAAAAGATTCTGAGTGTAAAGAAAAAAATCATCGCCCAGAACACATACATTTATATTATACACACTGGAAATACTTTCCTATAATCATTTTCAAAATTAGTCGTTCATTTTTTTTTTTTTTGTTCAACTTTTTTTTCCTCATTAGAAGTCAATTATTTGTTTTGTTAAATCAATATATGTTGAGGTTAGGTTTTTGTGATTAATTTTTAATTTTCTTTTTTTTTAAGAATTATTATTTTTATCTATTTATATCTTACCCCTCAATTAATTGTATTTTTAAAATTTATTTATTGATATTTACAACTGTATAAAAAATAGTACAAGTAAATTTGATCATAATGACATAATGATAATGATATGATACAGCATGTAGAGAAACTACTCAGTAGTAGAACTCTAAAAACATTTTACAATATAAGGTCATGAGGCCATCTTCTTTTCAGGCGCCTCGGAGGATTGCCAGGAATGGAAGAGGAAGCAAGGTAAAAAACTAGTGGGTTTGGGTGGTTAGGGAGTTTATAGTGGAAGGAATGATATTGGGTTCAGGCTAGATCGGTTTCATAAGGAACATTTAGGCCTTTATGAATATTCTTTCTTTTTATAATATTCTTAGAAGAAAATTAACACAATCTGCCATAAATGAAGGACATTAAGTATTCAAATATTCATTCATACAATATATATACAAATTAAAGATTAAAAAAAAATGTAAATAACAATAGTACACTGAATTAAAACGAGAACAGACAAGTTTAAATTAATATTAATAATGAAATATTTAAATAAAAGAAAATACTATCATGATTCATATGAATAAAAATTTGAATCTATCTAAAAAATATAATTAAATAAAACTAAACAAAAAAAAATATGAAAAAGACTAGGAAAATTAAATTTAAGTAAAAATAGAATAAATACACATTTATACCTATCTACAATCTATATATATATTTATATTCTGCCATGAAAACTGGCAAGGTAGGGGCCTCAAGAGATCCCAGCGCTTCTCTTCCAGCTACGACACTGGTATTAAGAAATATGTCGATCAATTGACAGATTAACGAACTTCTGGAAGGCTTGTACAAAAAAAAATATGCTAAACAGGAGAACAGGAGGTGAGCTACTTTTGACAGTCGAAATCGCTAAAAAAAAATTTCACCCGACCACTGTAAAAATGAATTGGTTAAGGACGGAATTTTTTTTCTCATTATTGCCTGAGCAACTAATTCTTTGAAGTCTTCAATGGTCTATCAAATACATTTAATTGAACTAGGAAGGAAACGGATTAATACAATACACCTTCACTTGATAACAGATCCAATCAGAACTATGGAAGGTTCCTTGTATGGTTACCTACTTAAACTTAGATTAGCCCTGAATCTCAGTTTAACCGACTATCATTGGCCGGTAAAGTTTACGGCCTTATTTGAAGGTTTTTTTTTGTGAAACGGATAATTATTGATTTTACCCGAAATTCAACAAATCGTAGTTTAAACTTTGATGGTGTAACCGGCCTTATATTAACTCACTTTTAAGAAAAATACAAATAATATGCACTGTTTTAAAAAGAACATTTTTTAACTTTTTTTTACTCAATTGGCGAAATAAGACATTCCCCAATGCTAACATCCGTAATTTATTCGATAGCTTTGTTTAACTGTTGTGGGGGATTTACTTTGGAAGAGTGTATCATGATATATTTTCATGTTGTTTTCTCTCCGTTGGGCCAATATCTCCGAATGGAGCCCTTCCTTAATCTCTCTCTTACTCTTTGTATATTTTATAGTCTATGTACTTTAGGGGGATTAATATTTTATCTATAAGGTTAACATTATTAATGTTTATGTAAATTTTAGACCTTATCTCTTCCGAGATACTTTATTTGTTTATTTACCCTGATTGGCCCAAAAAGAGATTTATATTTTATCCTGATTGTCTTATCCTTAAAAGCGGTGGCTCCTCTTCCGTGCTTATGTTATAGAAGTTTTTATCTCAACGACTTTTTTTTTAAATTTAATTAATTATACGTAGTTTTTATTAACTTTTCAATTATTGGGGTGAAATAACTGACTTTTTTTCCACTAGGCCCTTTCTATTGGATTGTATCTTAATGTTACCATTATAAATATATCATTACGCTTAATGTTTCATTATTTAATTTTAATTTTGATACATTAAGTTTAAAATGTCTATTATAATTAATCTTATTCAATATTTTGAAATTATTTATTTATTTTATTTTTCAGGTGAGTATAAGAATTGAAATTACGCCTTTTAGTATATGTAAGTATTGGTAAAACATTTTCTGAGGCACCGTTTTAATAAACTGTTAACAATTTGAGTATTTATTTATTTATATTTACTACTGTATTAAAAATATATGCATCAGGTAAATTTGATGTTAGTTATACAATTACAAAATTGGATATTACATGTGGATAATATTTCTAAAAGAATATTAAATAATATATAAATAGGTTTTTCAATATTTCAGTTCCAAATAATGTTAAAATTTTTGCAATATCACTATGTAACATAAGCAACAAGACTCTGTTATGTTGTTAGGCCAAAATATTGTCAAATAAGTACAGATAGGCAGACTAAACCCAATCATTTTCCAGGATCTTGAGTTCAACTTGTCTCAAAACATTCAAGAAATCTAGTTGAATAATTTGAGTCATCAAAAATAATAATCGGCTGAGAAATCGTCGGTCATTTTACAATAAATAGCCAAATACTTTATTAGGCGCTTTAGGTAAAATTATCAAGTTATTTTTTAAAAATTTATTTATTGACTTTTTGAATTCCTCACCTCAGCTGCTTGGTACTAAGAAAGCTGCTCGGTACTCACACGAGTCAAAAGGTCGGCAAGGAATACTTTCGCCACCATACCCTCAATTTATCAGGGAACTAATCAGAGGCAAGAGAAGATCACGAAAGGAATGGCAAACTCACCGTCTACCTTCAGCTAGACGAATTTATAACAAATTAAGCAATGACCTCAGAAGATAAATACGAAAATTCTAACAACTTTGACAGATATTTGGAAAACCTGACAACTCATAACAACAGTTTTTGGAGACATACAAAGCGACTCTTACACAAAGGAAAGAACATCGCCATAGGGTTTTTGAAAATGAAGTATTACGTGAAAATTCGGGCCAAATAGCCGAGAAAATTTAAGAATCTAAGGGAGGGATGTGGGCGGGTTCAGGTTACAGCATTTCGGTGAATTAAATGGACGTGTATGTTTTTAAGTCTTAGTAACGAACGGATCCCTAAAGTTTTAATAAACGCTGAAACGTCCGAGGGGGGAGACCGAAACATAGGTGGGAGGATAGCGTTAATACTGATCTGGTAGATTTTGGTTTGGTCAGGCCTCACTGGAAGGATATATGTAGAGAACGATTGGTGGTATTGGCATCGAAGCTTCGGATTCACTAAGCCTTTTTATTATTATTATATCTTCTCATGTGCTCTTGAACTAGTTAACTTTGACTAATGACTAAATGAGGGAGGTGAGACTGTCATAGAATGTTACAATAATTTCCCCCTAAGACTGTCCTACAAGATGAACTAAGAGGTTTCAGGAACCCATATCCACCCTCGTAACTAATCTACTGGTGGTCAGATTTACTTAGTTTATACAGTCGGTTTCGAACCTTCGGTTTCGCTAAGCCCGTTAAAATTATTATTATCGTTATATTGGTTTATAAGTAATAAAATGTTACTCTCTTAACTATCTTCATATAAGACTTTTAATCTTAATTCATCTTTATATTTTCTCATTATTATTAATAGTCGACGATAAATTGATAATGGAATAATAAAAAAAAGAATAATAAATAATAAAAAAAAATTTAATGTGTGTTTGCCACCCACTTCGTACTCAAAACAATTAATCATGGAAATCTTCCCACACACAGAGATTATCATCCTGCTGTAGAGGTATGCGATTAATTTAAAATAATTTTCACATCAGTTTGTTCAAATTACAGGTGAATAAACGAATGTTTTCCTTAGATGTTTTTATGAAATTTGGTGTATTATAAGGTCCACCAAAAACCTATGTAGCCTTTCTAACTATATATAAATTTTATTATGTTACGCTTATTTCATACAGTGTGGGTTTTATTTTATATTTTTTTAAAAATATTTTTTAAATTATTTTAAACCTTTTTATTATTTTAAATATTTTAATATTTGTTATATAGGGGAATTTGTTGATCAAATGAAATAGGGGTTGTGAAATAGAAGGGAAAGAAAAAAAAAATGGAATAAATCGAAAACTTGTAGTTAGTTTGTAGATTCGTAATAATTGTAAAGGAAAAGTAAAAGAAAACTGTGGAAGAAAAAAAAATGTTATCTATTATATTATATCTTGTAAAAATATGTAACTTGTCCAGTCACTATATATCACTATATATTTGTCCAGTCACGGATTGATCAGAATCCTGTGTTATGTAGCAACCCAATGTATTTGGGCAGCATGAATGAATAAAGTATTTCTTTCTCTCCCTATATTATTAGATCGACTTGTCATAATATGAATCGATTTAATTTAATCTAGATTAATCAATTGAATCGATTAATTCTATTTTACTCTAAACTGTTTTTTAAATTCAAAAATGAATTACTACTGTCTATAACATTTTTTATTACATTTAAAAAAATAGCACAATACAAGAAAATTAAATTATATCAATCATTAAAAATTATAAAATAAAATTCTTAAAATTCATATTTTTTACTATTCATTATTTATGAATATTTAGCTTCGTTGCTTGTATATTCAAAGAAATTATTCAAAAATTAATAAAAATATATTGTTGTAATAAAGAAAAATAATTTATTATGTAAATAAAATAAATAACTGTAATGTTAGGACTAATTTTACTTAAACAATTATTCAATTTATTTCACTTTACATCACGTTCATAGTCACTATTTATTGTTTGCTACAATAAAAAAATCCACTCAAGCTTGCGGAATTACTTTAGTTCAAATTTAAAACCTTTTAATAATTTCAAAAAATTATTTATAGTGGACTATATAACTGCTCTATTGATTTATGCAGAAGACTGACTATTTCAATTAAACATTTTTTCTAATTTATTTTGTAGTTTGTTAAATTTTTCTTAAACCAAGTAAACCTACTAATTAAAAATTATTCTATAGGATATAGCTTGCTATACGATGAATTATAGAACCAATAAGCATGCTCCCGATTCCCGATTCAAAAAAAGTTAGGAAAAAATCTTAAAAGAATCCCGTACTCGAAACCAGTTTGGATTTCGCTCAGAACATTCCACAGTTCAACATAGTCTTCCTGTTTTATTTCTCATATCTTGTATTAAAATATAAATTAGTACTTATAATAAACCTATATATAAAATAAATTTCTATTAAATCGCAAATAGTTCATAACTAACTGTTACATATAATATTTAATACAATATTTTCCTTTTATTGTTAAATTGCCATACATTTAAATTAGCTGATATTAATGCTATTCTATGTAATAAGT
>NW_027115271.1:354078-356747 GCF_000696795.3 Halyomorpha halys | reverse complement strand
TATATATATGTGTTCATTGCATTAGATAAGAAATTAGATGTTTCTGTGGGTTTGCCCGTCTGTATATTATAAAAAATCTTACCCTTCCTAAGGGTTTGTGGAAGAAGTGGAGACATTTTTTACTTGACTTTCCGTTTCTCAGTCGTAATCTCTGTTTAAATCTGACAGGTACTTCCACCTATGTTTATTGGTTATTTTTATTAATTTTCTTAATATCACTCTATTATATATTACTATATCTCACCTATACCATATTTACTTCACCTGTCTGTTTTACTTTTTACACCTACCTCTTTACCATATTTATAACTATTTCTAACGAGTATTCTTCTATAATTTATTAGTCTAGATCTGTATTTAGAGCTTCATCACACCTGGGCCCTGTTTCATAATGAAAGCTAATAGTATTAGTTCATAGTACAAGTATAGAAACAACGTAGTAATTGCACTAATACTTTTTTTTCATAATGGGGATGACTATTCGTGATATTACCGGAGTTAGAAAGAACTAAAGTACAAGTTATTATTGTACAAGTCAGTGTAATTGTATCTGTTATAAATATGCAAAGTGGGACGAAACGCTGGTTAAGAATAAACAGTTTTCTTTTGTTGTTTTGATAGCTTTATTGACCGCCACCCGGACTATAATCTACAATCTACTTCATACGGTCAATTATTTTCTTTCATTATGTTTTTTATTTTTATTTTTAGTTTCAATTTAATATTCATAGTAACAGCGGACATTTCTAAATCTTTTATTTGACTATAGATGTAAAATTAGGGACGTGATAGTCATGGTTGGGAGGTAAGCCCCAGAGTGCCTTGTCCGAATGTTGTGAGTTCGATTCCCAACTGGAGAAATTAATATTTATTTCTCAGTAGAAGCGAAATATTAATCTTGACACTTTAGAAATGAACGCCAGTACCAATATCAATACATGTAAAATATCACTCCAATAGATTATATATTTTTAAATTAATTCAAAGTCTCTTATCTATTTGTGATTAACAAAGAAAGTGAATTTACTGTAAGGCTATAAAAGGAATTATTTGTCTTTGAATATTCTTTTTTGATTTTAATTTAACAAATAATGGAATTCTACTTGCTTTTCAGGTTAACTTAATTACCACAATATAAGTTATTTTCCTTTGATAATGGAATAACCGGAATAGTTGTTTTCCTTTTGTAAAAGCTTTGATTGCACTAGAATGGGACGGGGTAATCCTTTGTATGCTTTAAACAGAATTGTCAGTGACTCATTTAACTATTTCGCTGTAATTATTAAGTTTAATGTAAAAATAGGAATCTAAATTAATTGTTAATTACATGCATTTTCGCATAGGAATAGAAATAAAAAAAACATTTTCAATGTTTTCACAAATTTTCAAAATCCCTCTTTTTGGATACATTTAATTTTTATAATTATGAGAGATAGTTGACCGTGGATGACTTATAGAAGATGGTTGGGGCTGCGGTCAAGATAAAACACAAATAAGTTGAAGTAACTCATTGAATCTTGCCAACGTTTTGGCCAGAATTTCTAGCCATCATCAGAGCTAAGGACAGAACAAGATAACAACCAATGAATATAGAAAATAAAAAAGAAATTATAAACAGAATGACTTTATTAATTAATAATATGAATTAATAAAATAAAGTGATGAAAACAGTGGAAAATAAATTGTATACATAGGTAATTGAATAAGTAGGTAAAATAACATAATTAAGGAAATGAAATAAAAATGAAGTTATATAATGCAAAGAAATACGAATATACTAGTTTATTAATAATTTAAAATTAAAATTATGGAAAGAAAAATAAAATTGAGAGTAAGAAAATATATATAACAAATGAAATATATAACCGTAATATTAGATAAAGAGGAAAAATATAAGTAAAGTTTAACAAAAGAAATGAGTAGAAAAAAAACAATAATAATATATATATAGTGAACGTAACTAATAACGTGGGTAGGGAAAATTGAGAAAAGAATAGAAAAAAGGGGGGGGGGGTTAAAGGGAATAAAACATAAAAAAGAACCTGTTAACTTGAAATCTTACCACCAAGTGGCTTCTGCGCCGTGAACGGCCAGACTCCGAATTAAAAAATAGGTTACAGAGATGAAAAGTGTTTTATAAGATGAAACGTTAAAAGTAGGTAAATAATAAAATATTTACTTTTACTTACCTATATACGCAATATAAGAGGAGTATAGCGATCTTGTAAAATGGTCTCTGTGTGTGAAGAGACCACAAAACGAAAAGTCGTAAAAACCGAAATTATATAGTTAAGGCGTGTGTATACCTGGCATGTGACAGCAACTTATCGGGGAAAATCGACCCAACAGAATCGATTTTTCACATTAATTCGATATTTTGCCTAACAGCTCAAACCATTTTGATTAAAATCGGTAAACTAATTAACAGTCAAGTGTTTTTAATACAAAATAGGCCTTATCCTTATTGAAATAGTCTAATAGTGCTTTAATGCTAAAGTTTCAAAACATCTTCTTTCTTTGATTTTGATTATTTGAAAATAATATCCAATTCTCATTGTTAGCAATAGTAAAAAATGTATGTATACAAAATATTAAAGATTTTGATGTATAACTAGAGAGGAAAAAGGAAAAATAGGTACATACAGGATTGCTAGAATTGACCAGTTTTG
>NW_027115271.1:350041-353248 GCF_000696795.3 Halyomorpha halys | reverse complement strand
TTTTATTGTACATTTGTTAAAGAAGGGAGAAAATATCTACAGGGTATATATTTATTGGATAGTAAAACATTCAAACATTTTTTATTATTTATTATTTTAATTTTATTTTATATGTGTTAAAGGGGAGAAAAAATATGAATTGGGTTAAACGAGATAATTATATAGGTAAATAATGGAAAGAAAAAAAATAGGGAATAATGAAAATATAGAAAGTAATAGATCAAAGCATAAAAATAATAAAAAATCATGTATTATGTAGTAAGATGTACTATCTTTGATATGTGTATATGATATTTTCGAATTCCTAAAGATGCTTGGATTGCTTAATATTTTCTTTGAGACACTACAGGCATTGTTTATTGTTTTCTATATTTAAATATTCCTTATATTTTATCTACACGAGTAATGTATAAAAATAACATGTAAAAATAATGGAGTACATAAATATAAATCGATAGGGAAAACAATGGAAAATTCAAAGAACGTATAAAAGAATGGGAAAACAAGACATCCTTTCAAGACCGGTCGTATCTCCTCTTTCACTGAAATTCGATCCTTCAACTGGAAAGGATCGTTAAGGACAATAATTTATTTTGTTGTTCCATCTCTGAAAACAAACATCTTGATCAATCGACTCTTGCAATTTTTTTTTATGGATACAATTATTTTTGAAAAAAACAAAACAATTATACAGTGAATCTGTTATACCTTTCATTCATTAACTATACTTCAGAAGTACTCACTGAGTGCCTACCGGACTTATAAAACCTTTAACCGTATTTCATAAAATAAATCACTGAGATACAAAATTTTCAGGCTAACAATATATATTCGTAGGTAATTGCTAAGTTAATCATATATTTCCGGAACGTGAGGGCTATTATCGTTTAGTAAAGTTAGCAAATGATATGATAATCCGGTGTCCACCAAATTCCTACATTCTGTCAGTATGTGTTAAACAGTTACGGGTAGGTTTTGCAGTCTACATATTCGTCTAGATGTGCCTTACAATAAATATCCTTAGGTTAGCCCAATCCGTAGTCTGGTCTACGGTACTTCGTGTCGTCTGCAGCTTTGGGTTCATGTCTTCCATGGAATTACTGCAATCGTAATTTATTTTCTGTTTCGCTTGTCCAAGTTACATGATATTCATTTAATATCTGTATTGCCATCAGAGGATAAATGTCGTTGTAGATAAAGTTCGTTTATGGGGGTATTTAAAGTTTGTAGATTACCATTCTGTTGAGATATAGACACGTACTTTATAGTACAAGAGCCGGGAAGATAAAAAGGCATTGATATCATCCCAATTTTTTATTACTTTAATAAAAACTATGTATAATTACTAGTCAAAACTGATGAGTCTGCCAAGTATAGGTAGGGGATATAAAAAATGGCAGCTGTTTCAAAACCTTTAAAAAAAAATTAATTTTTCGTTCAGAGCTCTATATCTTAAAAACTACCAACAACACTAGAAAATCTAAAAGAACATTATTCAAAGAAGAGTAAATTTTTTGATATATTGGCCCTAAAGAGCTATTTACGTCCAATAGTTCTCGAGATATAGCCTTTTAAAAAGCAACATTTCATAAAAATGTACTGAAATATCAGTAGTGAATTTATTTTGAGAAATCTATATCTCAATAACCATTCGACGTACAAATGTCTATTACCACTCATATTAAAGATAAATAATTGTACTATAAAGTAGTATATGACCGTTACCTTTGTAGGAATAGCAGTTTTCATAATATTTGCTAAAATAAATTGATTTATGGTTGTTTGGACAATAAATTTAATTTATGAAAACTTTATTTCAGAAACCATTGGATGTACAGATATCTGTATGCCTTAAATTAAAGCTTGTTAAATTTACTATAAAATAGTTTATAACGTTTATCTTTGTAGGAGTAGGAGTTCTTATGATATTTGATGGCCTTGAAAGGAGATCTCACAACAATAACAAAACTTTTTCACTTTCTAAAAATCCTTTATATTTATCATCACATATAGTCTAACTGTCCAGCATGGATAAGTGGATGCAAAATTTAATGTAGTAATTTACTAACTACGTCAAATCTAATTGCAACTTTGTAAAATGTAAATTGTAATTGTAAATATGTAATTGTTAATTTGTGACTTTCTCACTTTGTAAATATGTCCATTGTAATCTACTAACATTGTAGATGGCCCTAGTGTTTGAAACGCTTAAATAAATCTTAATCATATTTATTTATTAGTCCTAAGCATTTTTCTATATCCGTGGAAAAATATCTATTTTTTAAAAATTTATTTAATTATTTTAAACTGATCTCCTACTGTCACTATTGTGTTTTTGATTTTTTTTTTATATTGCTATCTAATGATAAATTCTTGTTTATCGGATTAAACGTGGGTTGCAGATCACTGAAGAGGGAAGGTACAAGAGAGTGAAAAAGGAAGAACAAGATTTCCAAATAAATAAAATAGCCATATAGATTGACAAATAAAATAAAATTGTCAAATAAAGAAAAAATAGTTATAATATATTCTATTCAGATATGTATAGAAGATTATTGAGTTTTAAAAGGAAAAGATAGAAAAAAATTGTTATATTATGTAAATATATGTAATATTTATGTATGTCCGATTATGGATTGATTGGTATGCTGTGTAATGTAGCAACCCAATGTATTTGGACAGCTATAATGTATATATGGTTAAACCATTTTTCTCTGAAACCTCATACTCCAGAAATTTCCATTTACTCAGCCTCCACTGGCTCATTTCCAGTGACGCGGTGAGAGGGTTGCGTTGTGGAATAAAGTGGGCTTGTGATGGATCCTCAGGTATAATATTTTACTCCAGAGTGTAAATAATATAAATAATAGTGTAAATGTGAATTGTGATTTTATTTTATTATTTTTTTTTTCTGCCAAGACGCTCATTGGAGTCCTATACTGCCTAACCATGGTTGGGGTTCAAAGAAGTTTTTCATTTTGTAGCACTGCCACTCAATGAAAATGTCAACGCCCCCGGCCGGATTCGAACCGGCACCACCAATAGACATCAATTGGTAAGACTGTCTTAACCACTGAGCTACGGGCGGCCCTTATTTTTTATTGCTATATTAGTTCAAAATTTTACTTTTTTATTTTTTATCTCGCCCTTACTTCTACATGTACATAGTTTGATTATGTTCATTTTATTTATCTTTCTGTTTATATA
>NW_027115271.1:345009-349440 GCF_000696795.3 Halyomorpha halys | reverse complement strand
TTCATAAACTTATTGTATAACACGAATTATTCGTAATACGAATGTCTATAATACGAACAATACTAAAACTGAGTAGGAGAGAGTGTAGAGTAACATCTGGTCTTCATTAACCGGCTCCAAAACAAGTCGACAGCCATAGACCACTTTTTCTTCCCGCCAGGGACAAGTGTTCTTTACAACCGATGTTTCTACAAGCCCTAATAAATACTCGGTCCTTAAAAATACTAAAGGACTAAATAATTTAAAAGCTACAAAATAATAAGGGCTCCATTTTGAATCGTTTGGTAGAAAGATATTATTAATAATTCAGTCTGAAACATTTTTCTTACCCTTAGTCATGTAACAGATAATTTATGTATAACAAATGGTATGTTAGACTTAGAGAATAAAAAAAAATGCAAAAGGTATAGAGAAATACTACTACTTTATTTTACTTCTTAATTCTGCTAATATAGTTAGGTGGAATAAAATATGGCCGCAGTTTCAAAGTACTAAAACAATAAAATGAATTTTTCATTCGGAGCTCCAAATATTTGAAACTACCTACAACACTAGAAAACTTAATAAAATTTCGTTTAAAATAGAGTACATTTTTTAAAACGTGAACTCTACTAGACCTGTTTACGAATTATAGTTCCCGAGATACAATTTTTTAAAAAGCAATATTTATAAAAAAATTTCTATAAATCAGTAGTTAGTGAATTCATTGTGGGGAATCTATATCTTAGGAACTATGTGACATAAACATATAAAGTTTGAGCCATAGTTCAGCTATTTACATTCAATAGTTCAATACACAACAAACCGACATTCATGGAATATATATTGTTAAATCAGAGGTTATTGCATGTATTTCCAGATATCTATATCTACATATATGGACCATGAGACGTGCCGATGTTTATTAGCACTCAAACTTAGTTTAATATATTATAAAGCAGTTAATAATGTTTATTTCCGTAATAGTAGCAGTTATAGTGGTATTTGCCAAAATAAATTAACAAAATTTTAATTTCTAATTGTTCGGACTAAATTTAAAAGCCACGTTTTATAAAAAAATCTACTAAAAAATTAATAGTAGGAACGTTTTAACTTAGGCACCAAGAGACGTACATTTGTCTATTATACCTCAAATTAAAAATTAATTTAATGTGTTAAAAATTAGTTTATGACGATTATTTTCGTAGTCGTAGTAGTTTTCATAATATTTTCTAATATAATTAGTTGTAGTGAAATCAATATAAATATATTTATATTATATCTCAATAAATATTAAGATATGTGCTTAAATAAATTGATTTCCATTTGTTTTAACAAAATTTCACTTTCATATGCAATTATGAAACAATACTACCCCTTCTAAGATGAACGTTATAAACTATATTATACTAAATACTTTAGGAAGAGGGAAATATTTATTTCAGGTCATTCAGATGTCTATTAGTACTCAAACTTAGTTTAATGTGTTATAAAGTATTTAATAATGTTTATCTCCGCAGTAGTAGTAGTTTTCATGATATTTACCAAAATAAATTAACAAAATGTTAATTACTAATTGTTCGGACTAAATATTTGATTTTGGAAAAACTATATTTCAAGATAAGTTAGGGAGGGCGGTTGCCACGGGGTAAAGCGCGTGGCTACTAACTCCAAGGACCCGAGTTCGAATCCCGGAGCCCTCCTGGGGTCCACCCAGCTTCTTAAATTGGGTACCCTTAATTGGGTAAAAATCTGGCGGTGGAGCGTGATTCTGACCAAATCACCTCCTTGCATAACCATTGGTACAGTACTTCTTTACAAAGTACTGAACCCCTAACCCTTCATCAGTTGTAGCGGTACGGATATATCAAGAACTTGGATGTATAGATGCCTGCAGCAATCATATTAAAAATTTTAATGTACTATAAAGTAGTTTATAAAATTTATCTTCGTTGGGTTTTATAGTATTTATGATATTTTCAAATGAATGTGAACTTCAGTCTGAACAACTGGAAATCAATTTATTTAAGCAAATATCTTAATATTTATTGAGATATAATATAAATACATTAATATTAATTTCACTACAACTCATTGTATTGGTAAATATCATGAAAACTACTACTTCTACGAAGAAACACGTCATTAACTACTTTATTACACACTAAACTAGCTTTAATTTGATTGCGTGTAGATATCCGTACGTCCCATTTATTCTGAGATGTAGATTTCTTTAGTAAATACACTAAATACTGATTTTTAATTAAATAATATCATTTCAAATTTTTTTTTTTTTTTTTTTTTGAGACAAGGTAATTATTTATTAAATAAAACCAAAAATTGTATCCAATACTGTCTCAACACTTTATTTCTTACTAGTCCAACGTTTCGGCTATTCCAGCCATCTTCAAGGACATCTAAATATTCAACAGGTTATATTATATCTTTATTTTTAAACATTTATAACCATCATTATTCACTATATAATATAACATACCTTCATTTAATTTCATTTTTTATAAAATTTCGCTTTTAATAAAATTGATATATAAATTCTGACTATTAATTAAACATTGTTTTCATTAAAGTTATCAAAAATTGATGTGAAATAACTGAATTTTTTCTCCTCTTGGGCTCTTGTACTACTTTTAGAGAGTTCGAGGACAACCTCTCTTCTACATATTCATGTTTATGCAAGTATAAATATCCAACCATTGATGAGATAAAACAAATTTAAAATTTGTGGGTCCTTGCCACAGTAGTTATGGGATGGAAAGGTTCTTAAAATATTTTGTTGAAAAATAGAATAAAATAAAATTGAGAAATTGATTGACCATTGATTTCTTAATAAATTTAAAAGTATTTAAATTTGAATATATTATTTATTTTATATATAATCTTGTAAATTTCTTGATTCTCAACACTCTTTATTATATTATGAACAGTCGAACGTTTCGGCCATCCTCAAGGACAATCTAAAATTAACAATTGAACAAAATATATTTATGTAAAATTTTATGTTACTATTTAACAACATAAAATAAATTTTAATAATAGATTTAATAAAAATTTAGACCGAATTGCAATTTGAAATAAATTAATTATTTATTATATTTATGAGTATATGAATAGTTTGTTTATATGATAGTTAATAGTGTTAAGTTGATCTGAAAATAAAAATTTTATAAATTAATGAAATTGTGACAAAATAGATAACTAGACATATGCTTGTTGATAATTAATATGATTTCCTATTAATTTATTGTTTCATTGGGTGATGTGACTTGTAATTAATGACCTGGGCAGAATAGTCTGAAAAACGTTTTTAAATAATTGGATGTGAGGTACAAATTTATATTTAAGGTATGTTAAATTATTAAAAATAATTTTGTATTAAAATTGTTACAAATGAATGTATAATAAGCTGTTAATTGTTATATTGTCCTTGAGGATGGCTGAATTGGCCAAAACGTTGGACTGTTGATCATAATATAAAAAATGTTGAGACTTAACATGCTAATTGAATTATTTAAAAAATAAATAATTTAGGTAAATATTGGGTGATAGCAAATTTGAATGTACGATCTCTATGCGCATACACAATAGACATATTCGTACTTGAGCTTCGAATTAATTAATTAATTAAATTTAACAGCTTGCGATCCAATTTAACATAATCCATTTAATCTGCTTAGCATTGACATTATATGACAAAATTGATTCGGCGCCATTAGTGACAATCCAACGATATATCAGCAAGAAGCCTTGTACTAGCACGTCTATTTGCTTTAGTAATATTAGTAACATTTAGTAATAGCTTATCCTGTATGCTGTCACTGTATTTACGGGAGTATTATCATAGCCTCAGCTAGATATATGTGTACACTTCATATGTTTAGTGATGCTGCTGGGATTAGTACAAAAGCTCAAGAGGATAAGAAAGTCAGTTATTTCACCCCAGTTTTTGATTAGTTCAATGAAAAATATGTATTGTTAATTGTCAAAATTGATAAGTCAAGTATAGTTAGCGCCAATAATAAATAGCATTATTTCAAAATGTTAAAAACTATAATTTTTCATTTGGAGCTCCATATCGTTAAGAGTAACTACAATACAGTTCTTACCCCATCAGAACTCAGTACACCTCTTAAATTACAAATATTAGAAAAATGGCAGGTCAAGTGGGATGAAGGCTCTCCCAGTAAATTAAAAGAAATAAAACGATCAGTAAAACCATGGTCGACATCCTACTGCAACAGCCGCAGGGAGGAGGTTGCTCTGGCCCGCTTGAGAATAGGTCATACTCTCCTCACGCACTCTCACCTGATCAGAAAACTGACACTTCCAACGTGCAAATATTGTCAGTCCGTTCTTACGATTAGACATATTTTTAAAGAGTGTACTCACTATTTGCCAACAATAAACAGGATAGGACTGACCCCAAATTTATCC
>NW_027115271.1:330699-344959 GCF_000696795.3 Halyomorpha halys | reverse complement strand
AAGCTAAAATTACACGAGTATTTGAATTTTTAAAAGCACATCGCCTTCTTTATAAATTATAAATCCTCTTCGATTTTTATGTTTTTTATTTATTTTATTTTTTTATTTTATTTTATTTTTTAAAATTATTTTTCTATTTTTTTAATTTTTAATTTTTCTATTTTTTATTTATTTATTTATTTATTTTTTACTTTTATCATGCCATAGGCGTTGATGACCAGAGGGTTTTATGCCTTTAAGCAACAAACAACAACAACAATAACTACTATACAAAAAAAAAATAATTGAACTTCATTTAAAGTAGAGTAAATTTGCTAAAATATAGGCCTTAATAGAACTATTTACGCTCAATAGTTCCCAAAGTACAATTTTAATTAACAACATATCATAAATAATGTACCGAAAAATCAGAAGTTAGTGAATTAATTGTGAGAAATATATATCTCAGGATCCATAAGACCTATAGATTTTTATTAGTGTTCAAATTAAAACTAGTTTATTGCTAATGTCCTTTATCTTCGTAGGATTAATTGTTTTCATGATATTTGCTAAAGTAAATTGATTTCTAGTTGTTCGGACAAAATTTCAAAAATGCAAAATATCATATAAACTACTATCCCTACCAATATAATCGTTATAAGCAACTTTATTGTACATTAAAATAACTTTAATTTGATTGGTGGTAGACATCTCCACGTCAAATTTTCCCAAGATGTTGCTTTTTATAAATCAAAAATGTCATTCGAACAACTATTAATCAACATTTTGTTATTTTTTTTGTGGAAAATATCATAAAAACTAATACTACAACGAAGATAAACGTCATTAACTACTTTATAGTACATTAAACCAGATTTAATTTGAGTACTAATAAACATATGCACGTTTCATGGTTCCTGAGAGAACTATTTAACGCAAACTGCTCAACTAGAACCCATATTTTAGCAAACTTACTCTACTTTAAGTGATGTCCTATTAGGTTTTCTAGTATTGTAGGTAGATTCAATGATATGGAGCTCATAATGAAAAAAATATTTTTTTAATACTTCTAAACAGCCGCCATTTTGTTTCCCCTTAACTATAAATGGCAGGTTCATAAATTCTGAACTATAATTATAAATAGTTTTCATTAAATTATTCGATGATTTGGGAGAAATGACTGACATTTTTCCACCGGGCTCTTGTATTCTTGTATATATTCGCTAAAATTATATCACTTAATGTGTCATCATTTTATTTTAATTTTGACAAATTAAGTTTTTAATCTTTATTATAGTTACTATTACTCAACATTTTGTAATAATTAACTTATTTTATTTTTCAGGTGAGTATCAGAATTGAAGTTTGGCCTTTTAGTATATGTAAGTATTGACAAACCCTTTGCTGAAGCACTGTTTTGTACATACCTAACAATTTGGGTATTTATTTATTGATATTTACTACTGTAATAAATATATATACAAATAGTAAATTTGATATTAACTATACAATAACGTGATACAGATATGTGGATAATTTATCCGTTGATAGAACTCCAATAACATATCTAGAGAAGAAGATCTGGAGGCCATCTTCTTTACAGACGCCTATGAGGATTATCAGGTAATGAAGGAGAATCCAGGTAAGAAACAAGTGGGTTTCTAGGAAGTTTTCATGAAACGGTTGGTATCTGGTTCTTACTAAATCAGCAGGATATATAACATTGAGGTCCTGATGGATGGCTTGATTCTTTAACAAAATAAGGAGCAATATGGATCTTACAAAGGATCGTGGATTGTAAGGATTGGATATGAGAGGAGTTCGATGATTTGGAGCCCCAAGCAACACAATAATTTATACCATGCTAATTACATACATCTGTTTGTGCTATAAATATAAACAACTGAGTATTATCAGCCATTACAATGCTTGTTACTGTTATATATTTATTCAGCATACATCATCCTGATTATGTTAATTAACCAATGAAACAAAAGCAAGATATTAAATTTTTATTAGAAACGTTTTTTCGGTATACTCGAATATTTCTTATTTGTCCAACAAATAGGATTTGATATAAGCAATAAACCTCTGTTGTTATAATAATAACAGTTTATTCTGAAGATAAGCCACTTCTTGGACAGATAAAGGATCATGATCATATTCACGGTGAAAGTTGTAGTTACAACCTTGATAACCCTTGCCATGTTATTAACATAATAATTACTGTCGTGGCAGTAATGTCGCACTATAAGGAAAGGAATGAATGAATGAAAGAAAATGAACTGGTCTATCGAGCAAGTACTCGCGCTCTCTGAATGGGATAAAGCAATTTCAAATCCATCAGAAATGAGAAATTACCCCCTCCCACCTCCCGTCCCCCAGAAAAAGATGTCAGCGATATATGGCAATCTTTGTAGAACGAAAGCCCAAGGAGAAAATTATTAAAAATAACTTCAAGCCCTGGGGTTGTTCCAGCTGTAAATGTCGTAGATATGAGGTCTTTCTGATTTCGCTGAGAACAGGCCACACGAGGCTCACTCACTTCTATCTTACTTCCAAATATTTATATCCAAATACAAATTAAAGCTAGTTTAATGGACTATAAAGAAGTTTAGGAATAGCAGTTTTCACGATATTTGATAAAATAAATTGATTTATAGTTGTTCGGACAATAAGTTTGATTTTTGAAAAACCTCATTTCAGAAACAATTGGACGTACAGATGTCTGCCTGCGCTCAAATTAAAGCTAGTTAAATTTACTACAAAATAGTTAATTATATTTATCTTTGTAGGAGTAGTAGTTTTATGAAATGTTGCTTTTTAAAAAGAAATATCTCGAAAACTATTTAATGTAAATAATTCTATTATGGCTCATATTTTAGCTAATGTACTGTTGTTTAAATAATGTTCTCTTAGGTTTTCTTGTGTTGTTCCTACTTTTTAAGATATAGAGCTCGGAATGAAAAATTAGTTTTTTTATCGTTTTGAAACAGCCGCCATTTTTTATTCCCTCTACCTATACTTAACAGACTCATCAATTTTGACTATTAATTATACCTAGTTTTCATTAAAGTAATCAAACATTAGGGTGAGGTAACTGCCTTTTTTCTCCTCTTGGACTCTTGTAGTGAGTGTTCAACGTAAATAGCTCTGTTAGGGGTTATGTTTTAGGAAATGTTCTCTAGTTCAAATAATTAGTGTTGTTATTAGTGACGTTTTGGAGTTCAAAATGAATTTTTATTTTTTTTTGTTAAATTGTTAAATAGCGACCATTTTGTATTCCTCCTGACTATACATGGTTGACTCATCAATTACGTCTAGTAATTATACGTAGTGTTCATTACACTCGCCAAACATTATGTTGAAATAACTAACGTTTTGTTCCACCGGGCTCTTGTACTATCTTGCTTTGCTGTCTTACTGCAACATTTATACGTCTTGACAATAAACTAATAATATCGTTTACACTTGGAAGTAGTTTACAATGACTTCTAAGTTAAGTTGCAATTTCACAGTCTATATTAGAAGATACCACGAATCGTATATCAAACTGATTTAAGACGATGTTAAGATACTTGAAGGATGGTAGGAACTTGTGTAGAAGTTAACCGAGCAAATTCAGTTAGGACCCTGAGTGTATTAACTCTCCCTCGTTTTCCAACTATACTCGTTAGCAGATCGAACAGGTACATGGAACCACAATACCTCAACCACCACCGCATTCGGGACTGCTGTATCTCTCAACCAATCCGACAGTAACCTCCATTATATCCATGAGAAAATATTTTAGTCACAAAATATATTCACACGAAGAATAAGTAAAATTAGTGTCACTAAATCTACGAAAAAAGTAAGTCAGAAAATGTCCGAAATAGTTAAACTGTAGTTCCCTTTAAAACCGAAAAATAAGAACGAGTGATAGCTCGCCCCCTTAATATTAGCATCATTAGCGCCCCTTGCGGACAATAGTAAAACAAAAGTTTTCCAGCAATTGCTGTGAGCAGTGATAAACAAGAGAAAAGAGGCCGTTTTTCTATCATGAATTCAATGGTCACGCGCGAGAATTCAGAAAGCGGTTCCCTGGCTAGGGACGGAAGAATAGAAGGAGAGAGGAGAATGCCGCCTTACCATCCACCTGAGTGAGTTTATATCAAATATTCGTTCTTACCCAACTGGGCCGTGATCATCATACAATTACATCAACTCATCAATATATTAATTTTAATTTATTAACCCAATCTAACCGTGTTTTCTTTTGGCCAACCCCTATTAACCATGTTAATTATACAATTGTATCCAGAAATGTTTTTCCCTTGTCCATTCTCCAGAGTCGAGCAGTAGTTAACCACATTTGTATTCATTCTTTGTATGTTGGATATCAGAAAACTTAAAATAAACCAATATGTGAGCGTTAGATTACAAAATTGATGACATTTTCATTTCCTGCGTCTCAGGAAACATCTGAGGGGACCATAATATGTTAGAAATCAGAAAAGTATACTAAAACAATATATGATCCCTGATTCGACAGCATTTTCATTTTCTGCATCCCATAAAACTCATTATGGGATCCTCATATAATAAAAATCAGAAAAGTTGATCTAAATCGATACGTGAGCGTGCGATACAACGATACCATTTTCATTTTGTGCATGTCAGATGATATAAAAAGGGTTTCTAATTTGGTTGTTCCAAGAGTAAGAATAGGACATTCCAAATTAACACACCTCCACTTAATCACAAAAGAGGACCAACCTATATGCCAAACCTGTCAGACCCCATTATCGATAATAAATATATAAAACAAATGTACTATACATTTATACTTTACTTTAGATGTGCTCTGAAGAATTTTATGGACTTAATGTTTATTAAAGAACATTTGGCGAGTCATTTTTTGCATTTTTATTTTGGAATTTATCTGAATTATATATTTTTTCTTCAAATAAGACACCAAAATCTGCTTTGGAGTATGAAGTGCCGAATCTGTAAATGTTTAATAGTTTGATCTTAACTTCATATGACCAGGATGATTAACAATAAATACTACGTTATTGTTAAAATTATATCTCTGTCCCATAGTTGGTGATTCCTGTTCGATAGGAAAATAACTCCTGTACAAAATAAGGTTTATTATCTCACTAAGTAGTATTTATTTAACGTCCCTAACTATCTAACAGAAACCAAACATTTTAGAATAATTCTTTTCATAGGACATCAGTAACATAAACATTAACTGACCCAGTAGTAATCAAACCAAGACGTCCGAACACAGGTTTTATTACAGGTAGAATAGGCCATAAAAAAAAAATTACTCCGATGATGAAACTTTGTAAAATCATTTATTTTATAATGAAACAGAAGAAATGAATTCATAAAAATTCCTGTGATGGAATGACGTTTTATAGGAAAGAGAAAGGGATAATTCAGGATGGTTTAATAAAATATTCAGTACAAGATACGCATTCTTTTTAGTAATGAATCTCAAGAAATCAAAAGCAAAACGATACAATAGAATTTAAAGCATATTACACTTTACATAGACGAAGATTCATATATTTCAATGATTAATTAAATTAATTTTTTTAAATCATTTTTTCGCTAGTTTATTTTATTTATTTATTGACATTCACAACTGTATTCAAATAAAAATTCATCTAGTAAATTTTATATTAGATTATAATGGTAAGATACAGGTATGGTAGAGAAACTACCTGTTGGTAGCACTCTAATAGCATTTTACTTTAGAAGGTCCCGAGGCCACCTTCTTTTCAGGCACCTCGGAGGATTGTCAGGAACAAAAGAGGAATCAAGGTTAGAAACTAGTAGATTTGGGTAGTTAGAAAGTTTATAATGGAAGGATTGATGCCTGGTTTTAGCTTGATAGGTTGCATAAGGAACATTAAGGTCTTTATTGATGATTTTATTTCAGACAAAGTAAGAATCATAGAGGATTTTAAAAAGGGTTTTGGATTGGATAAGAGAAGAATTCGAAGGTTTATTGGAACCCAAAACTCAACTCCTTATGTCCAAATAGGCCTAATTGTTGTCACATAGATCAAGACTTTTGTAATGTATTGGAAGTTTAGACCGTTCGTCTACTGAATGTATCATATTTATAGATATACTGGAGCTCACTCAATTAGAGAGACACTGCCAAGATTGTTAAGGTCCTGTAACCTCCTATTCTCTTATTGCAATATATACATTTTCTTGCAAGTGTTCCCTCCACAGCACTACCGTTTCATCTCGCGTCACATCATCTATTTACTCCGCTATGATATTTATTCCATCACTTCAACATTTCAGAAATCGAAGATATTCTAGTTTTCAGAAGTATAGAAGTTTTTTTTTCTAATATACAATAATACATATCTTATTAGGATGATGAATACGAATTTCTGGTTTTACATCTCGAATTATATTAAAATTAGTGTCTAGGAAGGGCTGTCTAAAAAAGCTGTATGAAGTGCACCTTCAACCTTTGGGCAGGTGCTTCATTACTTTAGAAATTGCTGGCTGGGTTATAGTGAGTGAACTGTATAAAAAAATTAATCCATTTAAAAATTTAAATGATTCTAGTAGAGGGTGGGACTGTTAATCAGAAAGGAGTTTAACTACAGATACAAGTAATTTAAAAAAGGAGTTGCAAATTCATTTCTCAACTAGTAGTTGGAACTGCAGTTGTGAGTTTTTCAGATTCAATTTGTAATTTCTAACACACACTGGTCCCTTTATTTGTTTTATGAAAAGAAAGTTAAAATACTATTTAAGATCGTATATCGATTTATTTTAAATATTCTAATTTCTAACATATTAGGATCATTTGTATGTTTTCTAAGATACAGAAAACAAAAATTCTAACCATTTTAATATCGATTTATTCTAACTGTTTTGATTTCTGATATAATAGGGTCCCACAATGGGTTTTAGGAGATGCAGAAAATGGAAATGCTGATTATAAGATTGTGTATAGATTTATTTTAACTTTTCTGATTATTAACAAATTAGAAACCCTTTTTATATCATCTGACATGCACAAAATGAAAATTATATCGTTGTATCGCACGCTCACGTATCGATTTATATCAACTTTTCTGATTTCTATTATATGAGGATCCCATAATGAGTTTTATGGGATGCAGAAAATGAAAATGCTGTCGAATCAGGGATCATGTATTGTTTTAGTATACTTTTCTGATTTCTAACATATTATGGTCCCCTCAGATGTTTCCTGAGACGCAGGAAATGAAAATGTTATCAATTTTGTAATCTAACGCTCGCATATTGGTTTATTTTAAGTTTTCTGATTTCCAACATACAAAGAATGAATACAAATGTGGTTAACTACTGCTCGACTCTGAAGAAACATTTCTGGGGACAACATTTCAACATTCTGGGGACAACATTTCAACATTCTGGGGACAACATTTCAACATTCTGGGGGACAACACACAAGGGAAAAACATTTCTGGAAACAATTTTAATAATAAATGCTATTATAAAATTAAAATTAACTTTGTAATTGTTCTAAAGGGACCTAGTCCCTGAATATTAAACTATTTTTCATTTCATAGTTTTCATTAAAATAATTAAAAAATTGGGTTGAAATAACTTACTTTATTCTCTTCTTGGACTGTTGTACTTTATATGCACATAAGTAGGAGGAAGTATGTATGAAAACTAAAAGAATCTCTTCTCAACTTATAATATTGAAAAATGTTTTTGTTCTCTAAGAATTAATATTGACGTGTTTTTTTTTCGTAAACAAATCTGTGAGGTAATTCTATTAAAGACCACTGTCCGTTTTGGGCTGATTGAATGAAAGGTAAAAGCTCTTAGCGCCAGCGTAGGGTTTCAGGTATTTTCGGTTCAAATCCAATATTCTTTTTACCTTCGTCTTCTAACATAAACCCAATATTTTTTTTAGGCGAATTCGTTTTACCCAATTTTCACCTTGATCTGCAATTTATGTACTTTAGTAAAAGGAAGAAGGAAAAAAAAAATTTTATTCTTTTATTTTTATCTCTACGGAAATTTGCTGCGTGGATTTTTTCAAGTTACGTTGAAACATAGTTTTGTTGCAGATGGTTCCATCACAGTTTAAACTAAGCGAACAAGAGCCAGGGAGAGAAAAGGCAGATATTTCACCTCAATTACTAATCTAAATTGATGTGTCTGTCAAGCATTGGTAGAGGGAATGAAAATTAGCGGCTGTTTAAAAACGTTAAAAAAAAAATTAATTGTTCGTTCTGAGCTCTATATCTTTAAAACTGACAACACTAGAATACCAAAGAGAACGTCATTTAAAGAAGTGTAAATTTGCTAAAATATGAGCCCTAATAGAGCTATTTACGTTTAATATTTCCAGAGATATATATATTTAAAAAGCAATCTTTCATAAATAATGTACTAAAAAACCACTGCTAAGTGAATTTAATTTGAGAAATCTATATCTCAAAAACCATTGAACATACAGATATCTATTAGCACTCAAATTAAAGCTAGTTAAATGTACTATAAAGTATGCTATATTGTTTAATCTTCGTAGGAGTAGTTGTTTTTAAAATCTATAATTATCCATTGAACCAGAAAATTTAAGCTTCAAATCTGGCGGTAAACTTGTTCGGTTAAACTGAGTAAATCTATGTTTAATTACGTAACCATAAATGAAACCTTCCATAGTTCCAGTTTTATCTGTTATCCAGCGAAGCTGTGTTTTATTATTACTGAAATTGACCTGGGCAGAATAGCCTGTATAAAGTTTTTTTTTAAATAGATGTGATTCTAAAATTGTCCTTGAGGATGGTCGAATTGGCTGAAACGTCAGCTATAAAGAAATATAAATAGTTTTGAGACTGAAATTGGATAAAATTTATTTATTTACATATTCTGTAATATATCATATGAAGACATGGATGGCTAAATACCGTCTTACAGGCTTATTTTCTATGGTTTTATTAATCCCTGATCATACTGTATTTTATCTATTTTACTTATCAACTCTATTATTAAAACTGTCTATAGTTCAAAGCACAATTCACTTACAAAAATAAATTATTCGAACATTTAAGAAAGAAAATACATTTTTTGCTGTCTATATATGGTTTTCTGAATATTTTTTTGTATGTCATTTTAAATTGGATTTTTTTTTATCAGCAGTAGTGGGGTAATGTTTCTTTTTTCCCATCATATTCTGTAATATCACAAAAAATAATTTAAAAAAATAATATTTTTCGTCGTAGAAAAATATTTATCTTCACTCAGGTAGCAAGATTATTGCCTGAACCAGGAAGCCCTAGACGGTAATTCGAGGACATGGCCGGACTACGGAGATCATTGTAAGTCCCGATAAATCAAGCCGCGAAGTTTGAACTGCCAGTTTGGTCTTTCTTATCTGGGGCTTATTGCAGTTCCTCTCTTAAGGTATATCTTGTATGGCTTCCAACCAACTTCTAACTGCCATATCCTCTTGGGATGAAGGTATTCTTTATAACTAGGTCAAGAATTATTTTATATATACACACATATGTTATTGTTTACAGTTTAGTAACAACAACAAAAAAGATTACGCAATTACATAAAAAAAACAAAAAAAAACACGGGCACTTCATCTAAGTTTTACACTAAAACAAAGACTAAGGATATTGAGAGTACTAAGGGTTGGAGGACAGAGATTAGAGCAGCTCCAGAGTTCTAAATATCTTTTTTTTTTTAGATTCAAACTTTATTTATTGACTATTTATTTATTTATCATTATTTATCATTTAATTATCAGTATTTAATTATCATTATTTATTTATTTATTGATAGATATTACAATCTGCCACACCGATGTGGGCATTAGGTAATAGTGATGAATGATCACATTCATACTAAAATAAAATAAAATAAGAATGAAAAATAAAAGAAGTACATAAAATCTCTCTTAAAATATATATAAACGGAATGATAAAGAAAATGAACATAATCAAACTATGTGCATGAATAAATAAAATAAAGTAATGATGAAAATAAAAGAATCTCTAGTCACATTTACACTCCTATATACAATATTTACACATCTAAATATCGAGGAACTCATCTAAAAGAAAATGGTTGCATTGACGAGGAACTGGCCCAAAGAATTGGAGCGGCAGGGAAGATGAAAAAAATATTTGTTCTAAAAAACTGCTGTTTTTTTTTTTCATCTTAGGGATGCATCTCATGACTATGCAAACAACAAAATTGCGAAACGTCGATTAAGTATACTTGTATAATTGCATTATCCCCAAAAGCGGAAAACATAGAGAAAAAAAAAATATATATATACTAACCAATACTTTAGAGATTTCATTCTCAAAACTCAGATGCATGTAAGTGCGACGGAAGAACTCTACAAACTTTTGAAGACACATACGACTGTTACGTATATGACAACAAAAGATATAGTTGGTTGAGATCATCTCTACTGCGAGGGGACCATGGCCTCTACCCGAACAAATATTATATAACAACTACAAGAAACAACTTAAAGAGTTCACCTATAGCATGACAAAAAAATGTAATTTTTTTTTAAATTATTATTTTACAGATTATTTCATTTCACATATTATGCCAGTTGTATTTTAAATTGTATTCTTCTTTCTATTGTATTTCTCTCTCTATTGCATTGTACATAATATTGTAACAACATTTTAATAATTTTGTATTAACACTATATGTATATAATACGCTTTTTGCATGGCTTATACACACATTATTAAAATATTTGCCTCTTCTGTAGGGTTTACTACAGAAGAGAAAAAAGATATATAGATATATTTGTGGATCTTTAGGAATCAGTCTGTGAAAAAACATTTTTTTTTTTAATTCTTTAACCTACATATAAGGTCAATAAAATTCAGCCTTTTGATTCATTATTGTTGGCAGTTTTTAAAAATAATAATGACTTATACCTATGGATTAAATTTTAAATAAATTGAAAATACAATTTAATTATTTGTTCTAATTAATCATTATTCACTGATTAAAAATTGGTATACATTTTTCAACTTTTTATTTTTTATTTTCACCCTCCCGTAACGTTTTCTTTATAAAAAACACTTAGTCATTGTTGTAACGGCTTTTTTAATTCTGAGTTTGACCACCATTAGCGCTGTATCCATTTGGCGCTCGATCTTCCAGCGAACAGGTTCGTTTTTATTTTTTTTGTTTTCTTTCCTTTTTCTTTATTTTACTCTTTCCCCTTATTTTCTCCACTTTTATCCATTTCCCTTACCCGCGTTATAAGTTTTGTACACTATACTTATAATTTCCCTCTTTATCATCTATTATTGTTACATATATTTTCTTCCACTCAATTTTCATTTTCTTTTCATATTTAAATTTTAAATTAATAATAACTAATATGTTCATACTTCTTTGCATTATATAACTTTATTTTTATTTAATTTCCTTAAGTATGTTATTGTACCCACTTTTTCAATTACGTATTTACATTTTGTAAAATTATTCATTGTATGTGTAAAATTATTCTGTTTATACTTTCTTTTTATATTTTTTTATTTTTCTATACTTACTGTGGTTGTTATCTTGTTTTATTTTTAACCCTGAAGAAGGCTAGAAACTCTAGCCGAAACGTTGGCACATTAAAATAAGTTAATCGTACTTGTAATTGTATTTGTGTTTTTCATTGACCGCACCCCCATCCATCTTCTCCTCATTTATCATCCACGGTCAACTATCTCTCATAATTATTAAAAATTGCTATAGTTTTATAGTAGGAGCGTGGTAGCCCCGGGGAAAGGCGCATGGCTACTAACTCCAAGGATCCGAGTTCGAATCGGGCTGGGCAGAAAATTGTTTTCTGTTACACTGTAGCCGTGAGTCCTTTGGGTAATTCCTGTGGGTTCTGGAAATTGGGTACCCTTAATTGGGTAAAAATCAGGCGGTAGAGCGTGATTCTGACCATATCACCGCCTTGCACAACCATTGGTGTAGTAACAATACTTGCTTATAAAGTATTGAACGTCAGGGGTTCAGTACTTCAATGGTTGTAGTGGTACAAATTTTTATTTTATAGTTTTATTGTAAACATAACATGATAAATATTGCCTACCTTAGCTGTCAGTAATGGAAATAAAAATATTAAAAACTTTGATAAGAACAGAAAACGTAGTAATTATGAAGATATATTTATAATATTTGATTTTAATGGAGAACACTAGGGCGATCTACTAACATATCTCAGTAATCTCATTAATCAGGTAAACTCAGTAACCTACTTAACATAACTGTGGACCAGAAACATGTCGCTATATTTCCGTATTTTTACTAAACTCTTGGACAAATCTTAGTTTTACCGGAGATTAGTGTCATCGGCCCTTAAAGATGTGGCGATGGCTACGAAACGTTACAATAAAATAAATCAATAATGACTCAACTAAATATTATAAAAAACTATTTGTCATAGAGCCTAAATGATAAAAGCTAAAGCAAACTTTCATCATCTACACGATAATTCAACAACTCAATGGGCTAAAAATAAATAAACACCGTTTTACGTGAAAGTAAAAATATTGTCAGAAAGAAAAGGAACAATATTTACAAGATGTAGTAAAAGCAAAAATAGTGCTCAAGATAAGACTGGAGATAGATAACCTTATCAAGGCTGCAGCGCGACATCCCAAACTTACTCATCAATAAGATTATTGTGTATTTTTATCAAATAAATAAAGTTATCAAAACAAAAAAAAAATTACAATAAGTAGGCATCATATTCTTCCTAATAAGTAGCTTAGTTACAAACACGGCCCATGGTGTCACGTAAATAAATTATCAATTACTATAAAAAATTCTCATGTACAACGTGCTGTTTAGACCCATAAGAACCCGCAATTCAGAGGGGGGGCTCCTACTTAAAATCCCACCTTTAGATTATTCATGTATTTAAATCGAAATTTCTCCGGTACGTCACTCAGAGTCTCTTATGTATCAAAAACACATATTACGACATAAACACATATTAGTATAAGAGCCCAAGAGGAGAAAAAAAGGCAGTTATTTCACCCCAATTACTGATTACTTAATTGAAAAATATGTATAATTACTAGTCAAAATTGATGATTCTACCAAGTATAGGTAGGGTGAATAAAAAATGGCTCCTGTTTCAAAACGTTAAAAATAATTAATTTTTTATTCGCGGCTCTATATCTTTACAACTACCAACAACCATAAAAAAATCTAAGAGAGCATCATTTAAAGTAGAGTAAATTTGCTAAAATGTAAGCCCTAATTTAATTTATTTACGTTCAATAGTTCTCGATATATAGCTTTATAAAAAGCAACATTTCATAAAAATCAGTAGTTAGTTAATTTATTTCGAGAAATTTATATCTCAGGAACCATTTGAAATACAGATGTCTATTAACACTCAAATTAAAGCTAGTTTAATGAGCTATAAAGTAGTTTGTGAAATTTATTTTCGTAGGAGTAATAGTTTTCATGAAATTTGCTAAAATAAATTGATTTATAGTTGTTCGGACAAATTTTTTATTTGTCAAATTTATATTCATCTGTGAATATCATAAAAACTACTACCCCTAGGAAGGTAAGTGTCATTAACTACTTTATAGAAGGTTAAATTTCCTTTATTTTGAGTGAAGGCAGACATATGTACGTTTATGGGTCTAGAGATTTATTTTTTCAGAAATCCAACACTTTATAGGAACAACTAGAAATTAACATTTTGAGAGTTTATTTGGTCAAATATCTTAAAAACTACTACTCCTACAAAGAGATTATTAACTATTTTATAGTGAATTTAACTAGCTTTAATTTGAGTGTAGACAGACATCTGTACGTCTAATGGTTTCTGAAATAAACTTTTTCATAAATCAAACTTATGGTCCGAACAACTATAAATCAATTTATTTTAGCTATTATCATAAATCATCATTAGTGATTGGAAATTGTATTAAATTAAAATATTTTAGAAAATTATTCTTGTATTGTAAAATATATATATATATTTTTTGTGTATAATTTTGTGACTTCGAGATGTAATTTTTTACTTTATGTTCATTTTTAGAAATAGGTCAGATTAAAAATTTTTTGGTGTGGTCTTCATGTACCATAGCAACAAAGAAGCACCTAATTGAAGAAAAATATTTTTAATTCGTAATTTGCGTTTTGGTAATTCAATATTTATTACTTATATGAGTAATTCCTAGAATTAAATTTTAATTTATTTTAGAAAATTATTCTTGACTTGTAATATATATATATTTTTTGTTTA